>NC_143052.1:2270000-2350000 GCF_052426305.1 Pelodiscus sinensis | reverse complement strand
CCTGCAGGTTCACGAGGCCCTGCCACGGGGAGCTCTGAAGGTTCACCATGCCAGGCTGCGGTGAGTCCTGCAGGTTCACGAGGCCCTGCCACGGGGAGCTCTGCAGGTTCACCATGCCTGGCTGCGGTGAGTCCTGCAGGTTCACGAGGCCCTGCCACGGGGAGCTCTGCAGGTTCACCATGCCAGGCTGTGGTGAGTCCTGCAGGTTCACGAGGCCCTGCCACGGGGAGCTCTGCAGGTTCACCATGCCTGGCTGCGGTGAGTCCTGCAGGTTCACGAGGCCCTGCCACGGGGAGCTCTGCAGGTTCACCATGCCTGGCTGCGGTGAGTCCTGCAGGTTCACGAGGCCCTGCCATAGGGAGCTCTTCAGGTTCACCAGGTCCTGCTGTGGTGAGTTCCACAGGTTCACCAGGCCCTGCCTCAGTAAAGGATGTCCCTGGGCGCTGCTTCCGCTTGGCTCCCTTTTACTTGCCCGGAAATGGAATTCACACAGCTGCTCCCACTAACGGTGCCAGGGAGCCTGGCTAGAACAGGAAGGGCCGGGCGCACCGGAGAGCAGGTCGGAAGGAGCCCCGGCTCCTCTGCACCCCTGCCGGTCCCGTCAGAGAAGAGGGAGTTTGCTCTGTTGACTCCTGGGCCCACCAAGCAGATGGACGGGGTGGGGGCAGGGAGGAGGGGCTGCCTGCATAGTTGTATTTGCTCTTCCCTGGGGAATCCCCCCAGATATGCCCAGCCAACCCTGGGCATCAGGCAGGGTCCCGGGCCAACAAGCAGACCCGGCTGCTCCCGGCCATGCTGCAGCTCCTGGCACAAGACCTGGGCGTCGAGGCCGGAGGGCAGCGCTGGGGGTGCGGGTGCCAGCACGGAGCCCCGGCGCCCAGCTCCCAGGTCCAGGCTAAACTTGTTCAAGGAATCAAACGCACCCCCGAGGCCAAGCTCTAGGGTCAGGCTCGTAGCAGGACGGGAAGGGACTGCCGGTCTCAATCCGGTCGGGCGCACGGCCGCCGCTTGGCAGGGTCGCCGGCCCCTTTGTTCAGAGCTTCCCTTCTTAGCAACGCTCCTGCCGAGGTGAGAAGCTGGATTGAGGACAAAAAGGAGGAACCACCGGGGCCTGTGTGTGGCATAGACCATGTGATCGCGTATCTTCCGGGGCCCTTTACATGTCTTAGGCCACGTGATCGTGTGTCTTCCAGGGCCCTTTACGTGGCTTAGGCCACGCAATCACGTGTCTTCCAGAGCCCTGTATGTGACTTAGACTACATGATCACATGTCTTCCAGGGCCCTTTATGTGTCTTAGGCCATGTGATCGCGGGTCTTCCAGGGGTCTTCCAGGGCCCTGTATGTGGCTTAGGCCACGTGATCGCGTGTCTTCCAGGGATCTTCCAGGGCCCTGTATGTGGCTTAGGCCACGTGATCGCGTGTCTTCCAGGGCCCCGTATGTGGCTTAGGCCACGTGATCGCGTGTCTTCCAGGGCCCCGTATGAGGCTTAGGCCACGTGATCTCGTGTCTTCCAGGGCCCCGTATGTGGCTTAGGCCACATGATTGCGTGTCTTCCAGGGCCCTGTATGTGGCTTAGGCCACATGATCGCGTGTCTTCCTAGACCCTTTATGTGTTTTAGATCACGTGATCGCGTGTCTTCGTGGGCCCCGTATGTGGCTTAGGCCACGTGATCGCGTGTCTTCCAGGGCCCCGTAAGTGGCTTAGGCCACGTGACCTTGCTCCTGCCTGTGACCAGCACATCCCACAGCCGAGCTTGGTGTCACCTGGCCCAGTCACTGCCCCCGCGTGACTGGGTCCTTTGCCGGTGGGGGCCGCTGGTCTGAACAGTCCCAAAGCTCATCAGATGCGATCAGCACGGCCCAAGGGCCACTGTCACCCCAGGTTGGATCCACGGGACCAGCCCTTCACTAGACGGTGGGCGAGCCCCTGCTGCTGTCTCCCAGGAGCAAACCTGAAACACCAGGGCAGAGCCAGCACACCGAGCAGGTACGTGCCGGCAGCAGAACCAGCAGCCCATGAGCTTTGCAGAGCCCCCTCACTTGGCACATTTGCACATGGTTCGTTGTAAATAGGGACCAGTGGTTGCAACAGAGTTCAGAGAAGGTCCCAGAAATGTGCCCAGCCCTGGAATGAACAGCAGAGCAGCCAGGCCGGGTCAGACCAAAGGTCTGTCTAGCCTGGTGTCCTGTCTGTGACATACCCCAGAGGGAGTGACTGGAACAGGGAAGCATCAAGTGATTCCTCCCCTGGTGCCCATTCCCAGCCCCTGACAGAGGCTAGAGACACCATCCCCACCCATCCTGCTCATAGCCACTGCTGGACCTAACCTCCATGAATTGGTTCTTTTCTGAACCCTGTTATAGTCAACATCCTCTGGCAAGGAGTTCCACGGGTTAACTGCATTGTGTGAAGAAATAGATACATTGGAGAGCAGGGTTAGGGTGCAGAGTGACAGACAAATTGAAGGATTGGGCCAAAAAAAGTCTGATGTGGTTAAACAAGTGCAGAGTCCTGCCCTTGGGACAGAAGAATCCCAAGCATTGGTACAGGCTGGGGACTGACTGGACAAGTAGCAGTTTGGCTGAAAAGGCCCTGGGGGTTACAGTGGATGAGAAGCTGGATAGGAGTCAACAGGGAGCCCTTGTAGCCAAGAAGGCGAATGGCATATTAGGGGGCATTAGGAGGAGCATTGCCAGCAGATCCAGAGGTGTCATCATTCCCCTTTATTCGGCTTTGGTGAGGCCACATCTGGAGTGTTGTGTCCAGTTCTGGGCCCCCCACTACAGGAAGGATGTGGACGCATTGGAGAGGGGCCAGCGGGGGGCAACCAAAATGATTGGGGGGCCGGAGCTCATGGCCTATGGGGAGGGGCTGAGGGATCTGGGCTTGTTCAGTCTGCGAAGAGCAGAGTGGGGGGGGGGGGGGGTTTGAGAGCAGCCGGCAACTCCCTGAAGGGGGGATCCAAAGAGGCTGGCGAGAGGCTGTTCTCAGTGGGGGCAGAACGAGGAGCAATGGGCTCAAGTTGCAGTGGGGGGGTCTAGGTTGAATATTAGGAAAAACTCTTTCCCTAGGAGGGTGGGGAAGCGCTGGGCTGGGCTCCCTGGGGAGGGGGTGGAATCTCCGTCCCTAGGGGTGTTTGTCCCGGCTGGACCAAGCCCTGGCTGGGCGGATTGAGTCGGGGTCGGTCCTGCTCTGGGCAGGGGGCTGACGCGATGGCCCTGAGGGCTCTGCCGGCCCTGGGCGTATGTTCTTCTAAATCAGTGTTTCTTCAACTTTCTAAGGCCGAGGATCACGGAACGATCATTTTTGTTAGGAGGACACCGGGGATTTTTTGTTGAGGGGGAAAAAAAACTCCAGTTTAAGAAACCCTGTTCCAAATGCTTCCTTGTGTGTGTGGGTTTTCAACCTGCTGCCTTTAACCTAGAGCCCTGGCTGGAGTTGCGGGTGGAGGAGTCGTCTGGGCACTGGGGGGGCTCCCAGCCTGCAGGGCGATCCCTGCGGTGAACAGGGCCCGGCGGATTTACTGCCTGCCCCCACGGCCGGGGGCCCAGCGCTCCACCTCCCTGCACGTTCCCAGAGCGCTTGGCGTTCTCCAGGCGCCTGACTCCAGTGCTTTGCTGCATCCTCCCAGTCAGCTGGGGGCAAAGGCCAGGGCCGGCCGGGTTGAAGGGCTGGGTGGGGAAGGGTCGGGTGCTGGCCGGGTGGGGGGAAGGGCCAGATGCCAGCTGGGAGCGAGGGCCATGCGCCGGCTGGGGGGACAGTGAGGGCTGGGCAGCCCCGCCATGAGGACTGGGCAGGCGCTCGCCCGGCGGGTGACCTCTTCTGGGAAAGGTGCATGAGTTTGCCAAGGACAATTGATGCTGACAGGAAAGGCACCCGACGCGGGACCAGCGTAGATCCAAGGCCAGGAACGTGCCTGGCACGCTACCCCGGCGCGGGACGGCGGCTCCGCTCGCGTCTCGGCCTCTCCGGCCCCCGAGCCCGACCGCAGGCCGCACGTCGGGCCTGACCGCGCGGCTGCCAAGGACAAGCCATGGAACGCACATGCCCAGCCACGTGTGTCGCTGCCCAGGCAGCCGTGCGTGCATGCGGGCGGGGAGGGGCGCACACACCTATCTCTAGCTCAGGGCTGGTGTGACGGGCTGGACTAGGCTCCATTGCCCCCTACAAGAGGCTAGTGGCCTTGCCGTCCCCATCCCAGCAGGAGGAGCGGAGAAGAGGTCCTCCAGACACTAGAGAGTGGCTGTCTCTGCGGCAGCCAATCAGGACCCAGCAGAGGGGTATAAAAGAAGCTGCGGGGCTGAGGCCTGCCAGTCCCCATCAGGAGCTCGACCCAGCCAGGTCTATCCCCCTGCTGGGGGGGGGGGGGGGGGGGGGGCGGTGATCAGTACCACGGCCAGCGCCCAGTGTGAGCTGAGCCTGGATCTGGGTAAGACCCAGTGGCCAAAGACCAGCCACAAGCAGAGACTCGCTAGCACCATGGACGGAGCTCGTAGCACCATGGATGGGGCTCGTAGCACCATAGACGGGGCTCGTCAGGGTCTGGGTCCAGGACTTTGAGGACAACCGGACAACCAGGCAAGGACCCTGCTCGTGGTGCCGCTTGGCTGCAGCAGGGCACTCACCTGCAGGTGGGCCCGTTACAGGGGGGCAATCATTTTTGGTGGGAGGCTGCTCCCAGATTTTGGAAAGCGGTCGAGGGCGGCGCTCTTCCATGATACAAAGGAGGAGGTGCAGGGTCTGGCCTGGAGGCTGGGTGCAGAAGGGAGACTGGAGGCTGGGAGGGAGTTTGGCTGAAGGAGGCAGGGACCTAGGGCAGGGGACTGGAGTGCGGGGTTTGGGATGTGACCTAGGGTAGGAGGGGATTGGGGTGCCAGGTCTGGGAGGGGGCATGGGTGCAAGAAGGGGACAGAGGGTTTGGGTATGCTGGGGGGGGACAGAGGGTTGGGGCAAGGAGGGGCTGGGGGACAGAGGCAGGCTCTGGCCAGGAGACTTACCAGCTGGCAAGCCCCTGCAGAGCTTAAAACATTTCCCAGCCTGCCTGCCTGGGCACGTGCTTCAGTGAATAACTGAGCCGCAGAGAGGGGGCACGATGCGTCGTGGCTGCCTGTTATTCTAACTTAAGAAACAACCAATGGTTGGGTGGCACTTTAATGACCAACCAAACCTCTCGAGGGGATCACGAGCGCTCCTGGGCACGGCCCACTTCACATGACTGGAGTGTTGGAAACTCTTCTACCAAGTAGCTCCCATTGGCCGGTTTCTGGGATTGTGCTGGGGGCGGGGTGGCTCCTGAAACTTCCCCCGCCCCTCCAGTTGTGAAACAGAAAGGCAGCTGTGTTTCTGCACAGTGCCAGGGTGTGACGGCGCATTGGGGTCCCCCGTCTCCTGCACCCCCGTAATGGCAGGGGCAGACTCCCCCAGCCAGTAGAACAGGGGAGTTTATTGCTTCTCCAGGGTACAGCCCAGCACAGATGGAATCTGCTTCCAGGACAGGCCTAGGATGCCTCAGCCCCCTTGAGATGGGGGGGGGGTCTGAGCTTCTAAACCCCCAGCCTGTTGCCTAGGCTGTCTCCTCCATGCTCCCAGACAGATTAACTCTCTTCCAGCCCTGCCCCCAGCCAGGGCAGCATCCCCCTTCCTTTGTTCCTCTCCCTGGGGGATGTCTGGTCAGATCGGTTGAGAGACCCTCTTTGCATAATGACCCATCCCTGTCCTTCTGGGCTGTGGTACCGACAGCAGCCAGTGGGGTTACCACAGCCCCAGCATAGAAACCAGCCAGGTACCCCCACTACGTCACACAGGGCAAGCAAGGGAGCCTGCCTGGGGCTCCCCGCTGCCTTCAGGGGCTGGATCTGGCCCGCGGGCCGCATGTGCCCAGGCCTACACTAGCGCCCCCCCCCCCCCACACACACACACACACGTGCGCACACACGAGCTCTCTGTTTAATTTCTTCCCTGAATGGAGGCGTCCATGCCTGGCAAATTTGATAACCTGCTTTGGCTAAAAAAAAAAATGTTTGTTTAAACCCTCTTCTAATCTGCGTGCCGCTCCCAAGGCAGGAATCGCGGCGCGGAAGCCGGGGAAGTAGCTAATCCGAATGAGACGGGATTTCCATCATTTGCCGGCAGTCGCGGCAGAAGGTGAAGACACAGAAGCTGCGGCACCAGGGTCAGCGAGGCCTTCGCCATGCAAATTCAAACGCCGGACGTCCTCCCGCCGCCGCTGTGCCAGGAGTCTGCAGGACAGACCCCGGGGGAGCCGTGGGGGTCCCCCGCCTGGCCTGGCTGCTCTCTGGCTGGGCAGGGAGGCGGTGAGCTGCCAAGAGAGCCGAGGCGCAGGCCTGGTGCCCTGTGGCGCTAGCTGCGTCGGCACAGAGGCGGGTCTCTCGGCCTGCAGCGGGCATCTGCTGTGGCCCCCAGCTCTGGAACAGGACAACGGTGCCTGCAGCCCCTGGGCCTTTACCGGCACTAGCCAGGCGAGTCGGTCAGCCCTGGGCAGGGGAAAGGACACGGCTCAGGCCGTGGACACTAGTGCACGCTCCACGGAGGGGGAGACGGAGACTTAGGGAGCCTTCTGGGGCCCTACGCAGCCCAAGCACCTGCACCCCCACGGGGGAGGGGGAAACAGCTCTGCAGCGGGGCTCTGCTCAGGGCTGTGGGGGCAGGAGCCGGGCAGGGGAGCTGGTGGAAGAACAAGCAGGAGGGGGAGAGGTGCAGCCGGGCAGAGCGGGGGCTGGGAGATTGAGGGTCACAGACTCCCAGGGCGGGCAGAGCCCTCAGGAGTCATCCTGTCCCGCCCCTGCCCAAAGCGGGACCAACCCAACTCAGTCAGCCCAGCCAGGGCTTGGTCAAGCTGGGACTGAAACACCCCTAGGGATGGAGACTCCACCCCTCCCTAGGGAGCCCAGCCCAGCGCTTCCCACCCGCCTCGGGAAATCGATTTTCCTAATCTCCCACGTAGACCTCCCCCGTCCTCTTTGGATCCCTGTGCCCCCCAGACCCCCCTTACACAGGGGAGAGGTTATAACCCATCCCCCGCCTCCCTCAGACACCCCAGTGCTCCCTGTGCCCCCCAGCCCCCCTTACACAGGGGAGAGGTTCTAACCCATCCCCCACCTCCCCTCAGACACCCCAGTGCTCCCTGTGCCCCCCAACCCCCCTTACACAGGGGAGAGGTTATAACCCATCCCCCGCCTCCCCTCAGACACCCCAGTGCTCCCTGTGCCCCCCAGCCCCCCCTCACACAGGGGAGAGGTTATAACCCATCCCCCGCCTCCCCTCAGACACCCCAGTGCTCCCTGTGCCCCCCCAGCCCCCCTTACACAGGGGAGAGGTTATAACCCATCCCCCGCCTCCCTCAGACACCCCAGTGCTCCCTGTGCCCCCCAGCCCCCCTTACACAGGGGAGAGGTTCTAACCCATCCCCCGCCTCCCCTCAGACACCCCAGTGCTCCCTGTGCCCCCCCAGCCCCCCTTACACAGGGGAGAGGTTCTAACCCATCCCCCACCTCCCCTCAGACACCCCAGTGCTCCCTGTGCCCCCCCAGCCTCCCCTTACACAGGGGAGAGGTTATAACCCATCCCCCACCTCCCCTCACACACCCCAGTGCTCCCTGTGCCCCCCAGCCTCCCTTACACAGGGGAGAGGTTATAACCCATCCCCCGCCTCCCCTCAAACACCCCAGTGCTCCCTGTGCCCCCCCAGCCCTCCTTACACAGGGGGGAGGTTATAACCCATCCCCCACCTCCCCTCAGACACCCCAGTGCTCCCTGTGCCCCCCCAGCCCTCCTTACACAGGGGAGAGGTTATAACCCATCCCCCGCCTCCCCTCAAACACCCCAGTGCTCCCTGTGCCCCCCAGCCCCCCCTTACACAGGGGAGAGGTTATAACCCATCCCCCACCTCCCCGTAGACACCCCAGTGCTCCCTCTGCCCCCCCAGCCCCCCTCACACAGGGGAGAGGTTATAACCCATCCCCCACCTCCCCTCACACACCCCAGTGCTCCCTGTGCCCCCCCAGCCCCCCTTACACAGGGGAGAGGTGATAACCCATCCCCCACCTCCCCTCAGACATCCCAGTGCTCCCTGTGCCCCCCAGCCCCCCCTTACACAGGGGAGAGGTTATAACCCATCCCCCACCTCCCCGTAGACACCCCAGTGCTCCCTGTGCCCCCCAGCCCCCCCTTACACAGGGGAGAGGTTATAACCCATCCCCCACCTCCCCGTAGACACCCCAGTGCTCCCTCTGCCCCCCCAGCCCCCCTCACACAGGGGAGAGGTTATAACCCATCCCCCACCTCCCCTCACACACCCCAGTGCTCCCTGTGCCCCCCCAGCCCCCCTTACACAGGGGAGAGGTGATAACCCATCCCCCACCTCCCCTCAGACATCCCAGTGCTCCCTGTGCCCCCCAGCCCCCCCTTACACAGGGGAGAGGTTATAACCCATCCCCCACCTCCCCTCAGACACCCCAGTGCTCCCTCTGCCCCCCCAGCCCCCCCTCACACAGGGGAGAGGTTATAACCCATCCCCCACCTCCCCTCAAACATCCCAGTGCTCCCTGTGCCCCCCAGCCCCCCCTCACACAGGGGAGAGGTTATAACCCATCCCCCACCTCCCCTCAGACACCCCAGTGCTCCCTGTGCCCCCCCCAGTACCACCTTACACAGGGGAGAGGTTCTAACCCATCCCCCACCTCCCTCAGACACCCCAGTGCTCCCTGTGCCCCCCCCAGTACCACCTTACACAGGGGAGAGGTTCTAACCCATCCCCCACCTCCCCTCACACACCCCAGTGCTCCCTGTGCCCCCCAGCCCCCCTGCACACAGGGGAGAGGTTATAACCCATCCCCCCATCTCCGAACAGGGTCTCCCCGTCCCAAGGGCCCAGCCACAGTCCCAGGTCGATTTATACCTCGGATCTCACCCACCAGAGCTGGCTGGGCCCGTCCTTTAGCAGCTCCCACCTGAAGGTTTATTAATTAAAAACGAGGAGGCTGGGAACAGAAGTGTGACAGGCAGCGCGTCGCACACGCAGCACCGGGCCATTGATGCAGGCTCTCAGCGGCGCGCTTGCAGGCCGCGCGTTGTTCCACCTGCTGCGTGCGGCTGCCGAGATGTGACAAGCTGCCGGCTTAGAAGTCTCGGGAGCAGGTCCCGTGTCAGGCTGGGTCAGCGAATCCTTCCCACCTCTGCCCCAAGCAAAGGGGCCCCTGGGGCGCAGGGCAGGATGGAAGAGCCCCTGGGACCCTTTTATCCCCGGTGCGGGCGGAGGGAAATCCATGTGCTCCCGTGCGATGGGACCCCCAAACGAGCTGGTCACGTGATCACAGGTGTGACGTAGTGGGGGTAATTGCTGGGCTGTGGTGACCCCTGCTGTCTGGAGCAAGACCCAGCAGGGAAAACCTGGCTAGGCAGAGATAAGGCCAAACTGGTTGAACCAGTGGCCAGACACCCCCCATGGAGAGGAACAAAGGAAGGTGGATGCTGCCCTGACTGCGGGGGCAGGGCTGGAGGGGAATTTAGTTAGACTGTGGAAGAGCATGGAGGAGAGCCTAGGGGAAGGGGCTGGAGTTTAGGGGCCCAGTCTCCCCCATCTCAAGGGGGCCTGAGGCATCCTAGCCCAGTTCCTGTAACCAGATTACATCTGTGCTGCGCTGTGCTGGAGGAGCAATAAACCACCCTCAATTCCACTGGCTGGTGCAGTCTGTTTGTGCCATTTCGGGGTGCAGGAGACGGGGAACCCCCAACGCGCCGTCACAACAGGCCTGCCCGTGTCCCCTTGGCGAGTGGCCCGGGGTGCCACAGAAGGCAGGCAGCTGAAGCGCTCTGTGTGCAGGCAGCCCCGCTGTTCAGCCGAGCCGCTCGTGGGGAACGGGCCCCCCCGATCGGTGCTCGAGGCCCCGCGGCCAGAGAACAGTTAACGCGCGTGCAGAGCCCGGCTCCGTAACGGCTCCCACGCAGACCTCCCGGTGTGAGCAGCCCTGGCAGGCCCGGCCCCGCGGCAGCTCTCAGCAGACCCCGGGGACAGCGGGGCGGGGACCCCGACCCTGCAGCCCCGTCCGCAGCAAGATGAGACTTCGCCGGCCTGTAGAGTGTGGAGGGGTTAGTGCTGCTCCAAGACACAGCCCGGCCCGGGTTCCATGTGGACACAGGAGTGAGGGGCCGGCAGCCTCAGCCCCCTTGGGGGGGTCCACAGGCCCTGAACCCCCAGACCTTAGTCTCTTTTCACGATTGGCCAGCTCAGCCCCTTCCTTCTCCAAACCACCGAACACACATCCCTGGGTAGCCACCCCCCTTCCCCGGCCAGGGGAGAACGGATTGGGCCATGGTCTGTGTGACGTGAGGCCCACAGGGGCGACCCCCCGCCGGGCAGTGCTACAGACACGGGCCAGCAGGGGTCACCCAGAGCCCAAGCCGAGTGCCCAGAGACTGCCCGGACAGAGCGCTCCCGCTCCCACTTCATTTTGGTTGCCCTCTGCAACTTGAGCCCATTGCTCCTTCATCTGCCACTGAGAACAGCCTCTCGGATCCCCCTGCAGGGAGTTGCCGGCTGCTCTCAAATCCCTCAGCCTCTCCCCATAGGCCATGTGCTCCAGCCCCCTCAGCATTTTGGTTGCCTCCGCTGGCCCCTCTCCAATGCACCTACATGCTTTCTGGAGGGGGGGGGGCAGAACTGGACACAACACTCCAGATGCGGCCTCACCAGAGCCGAATAAAGGGGAATAATGACATCTCTGGATCTGCTGGCAATGCTCCTCTTAATGCACCTAATATGCCATTAGCCTTCTTGGCTACAAGTGATTTTCCACTCCATGCATCTGACGAAGTGGGGCTTTGCCCATGAAAGCTTCTGCTCCTGCACTTCAGTTAGTCTCTAAGGTGCCACAGGACTCCTCGTCGCTTCTGCAGATTCAGACTAACACGGCTACCCCTCTGATACTTGGCTACAAGGGCCCCCTGTTGACTCATCCAGCTTCTCATCCACTGTAACCCTCAGGGCCTTTTCTGCAGAACTACTACTTAGCTGGTTGGTCCCCAGCGTGTAACAATACTTGGGATTCTTCCGTCCCAAGGGCCGGACTCTGCACTTGTCCTTGTTGAACCTCATCGGATTTCTTGTGGCCCAATCCTCCAATTTGTCTAAGTCATTCTGGACCCTATCCCTGCCCTCCAGCGTATCTACCTCTCCCCCCAGCTTAGTGTCATCTGCAAACTTGCTGAGGGTGCAATCCATCCCCTCCTCCAGGTCATGAATTAATATGTTGAACCCAACCTGTCCCAGACCGATTCTGGGGTGCGCCACTTGACACCGCCCACCAGCCAGCCAGGCCGGCACTTGGCTGGGCTCCTGCCCCTCTGGCCAGACACTGCAGTGAATTGCCTGGAGGGAGGGAAGGTCCCTCGCCCCCCCTGGCACTGGGCCTGCTGTGGGTGGCATGTGCCAGCTCTACCCGGCCCTACCCCCTTGCACCCAGGCTGCCTCTGCGGGTGCCGACTGGGGACGCCGTCTCCTTACGCCAACGTGAAGCGAGAGGGATGGGGGAGGGGAACATCAGCGGCCACTGGCCACGCAGCGGGGCTGCCCGGAGCCGGCCCAGCCAGCACACGCCGCATGCACCGTGCTGTGCGCCAGGCTGGATCTGAACAGCCAGGTGTGACGTAGTGGGGGTGCTTGCTGGGCTGTGGTGACCCCTGCTGTCTGGAGCAAGACCCAGCAGGGGAAACCTCACTATGCAAAGGTGATGCCAAACCGGTTGAACCAGACACCCCCCATGGAGAGGAACAAAGGAAGGTGGATGCTGCCCTGGCTGGGGGGCAGGGCTGGAAGAGAGTTGATTAGTTTCTGTCTGTGAGCATGGAGGAGACAGCCTAGGGAAAGGGGCTGGAGTTTAGGGGCCCAGTCTCCCCCATCTCAAGGGGGCCTGAGGCAGCCTAGCCCAGCTCTGTGACCAGATTCCATCTGTGCTGGGCTGTATCCTGGAGAGGCAATAAACTTCCTCTATTCCACCGGCTGGTGCAGTCTGTTTGTGCCATTTCGGGGTGCAGGAGACGGGGGACCCCCAACGCGCCGTCACACCAGGCAGGGCTGCACAAGCCTGATTCGACCCCGTCACACCCCCAGGGCTGGAGCTGGCATCAGCGGGAGGTCGGTGGGGCTTAATGAAGAAGCATCAACCTCTGGAGTCTCAGGTTGTGGGTTTGGGACCCACTCACGTCCCCGCTCGGTTCAGCTGAGCAGCCTCCGCTGGCTTCAGGCTGCGCTCGTGGGAGGTCTGGGAAGCACCAGGGGCAGCGTCGAAGCCAGGCCGCAGCCTTGGGGAGCCAGGGCTGAGGGGGGGTTTGTGAGGGGATCCCAAGCTGGGCTGGGAAAGTAACAGCTCGTCCCTGGGGTGTTTCTATCTGAGGGGGTCCAGTGGGAGCTGATCCAGGCTGCACCTGATGTGTTGTGGGGCCCTGACTCTGTGTGTCCCAGAACCCAGCCAGGGTTGCTCTGGGGCCGTACCGCGACGTGCTCCAGGGCCTGGCCCTTCAGCATCACATAACCAGCCATCAGTGGAAAACTGAAAATCCTTGTTAGCAACATTTCCAAACGGCTCCAGATGGCAGGTCACATGGGGGCCAGGCAGCCCCAGTGCGCAGGGGACACGGGGACAGGAGGGGACAGGAGCCACAGTCTCCCCCTTTTCACCAGCTGCAAGCGACCAGCGCTGAGCCAAGCGAGTGGAGGGGCGGGGGGGGGGGGGAGCGATGGTGTCGCAGCGGGGGGAAAGGGAGGCAGGACAGGGCCTTAGTTTGCCCCCCTCACTTTTAGGGTGAGGTGGGGCCGGTGGAACGACGGGCGTGTTCACACCCTGGTGCAAGGTCGTTCACCAGGGGCAAGGCCCAGGGGTCGCGCCCGACGGGGCCTGTGTCCTGGGGCACAACGGGAAGGACGCAGGTGAGCTGCTGAGGCTGGGGGCTGAACGGGAGGGGAAGGACGGGGTGTGTCCTGCACATCCAGCATTGGCCCTACCGAACTCACGGCCCTGAACACCGCGTCCGGGAGCATGGACTCCGGCCTGGTGGGCGCTGGTCCCCGCATGACAGGGATCCCCCAGGGCAGACCCGCGGGTCCCTCACTGCGGGGCCTGACCCAAAGGGGAGCCCCGGGGGGTCGCCAGGCTAACGTAGGGCAGCTGTGGCCGTGTCACTCTTACTTCTGGGCTGCCTCCAGAGCTGGGTGTCCCGCCACCAGCGGCTGCTCTCCCACCGCTCAGCTCTGAAGGCAGCGCTGCCACGAGCAACAGGGCAGGAGTAAGGACGGCGGCGCTACACCCCCCCCTGCAACCGCCCTGTCACGTTACTGGAATTTGAGGGAAGCTGCCAGATCGCTGCTGCACCCATAGGTGGGGGTGCTGGCCCCAACAATGGTATAAAAGGGGGCCATGTGGGGTATTGAATGGAGCTTATTGTTTGCTGATCCTGTGTACGCTATTTATGTGAGTGTAGAATGTCTGTGTGTGTAGGTAGGAATCTGTAATCTGTGTGGAAGCTGAATATTTCTGTGAATGTGGTTGAGCATGGCTATGGACAGGCTGATTAGCAAAGCCCTGTGGAACAATGGCCCTTGATGGCCCAAAGACACACCTAAAGCAGGAGGGCGGAGACCTAAGAGCTGCCAGCAGAGAGAGGCTGAGGACCAGGTGACCGGCTGAGACCAGAAGAGGCCAGGAAGGAGGGATAAAGAGGCCACGTGGTCGATGCCATTTTGTTCTCAGCTCAGCACTTCATCCCAGAGGCAGCACTGCAGGGATTGAAGAGCCCGGAAGACCTGTGAACCCATCCTGATCGTAGGATGTGCAATAAGAACTTTTAAACCAGCAGCTGCAACATCTCTGCTAGAGCCTGCAGCGGGGACTGGGAGATTCGGTGCATGTAAAGTACTATCCCTTTAACAACCTCACTCTCAGGCTTTTCTTTCTCGTAGTAATAAACCTTTAGTTGTTAGATGCCAAAGGATTGGCCCAGCATGATTTGTGGGTAAGATCCAGAGGGTAAATTCACCGGGGATCTGTGGCTGGTTTCCTGGAACCGGACAGAACTTGTTCAGGGTAGGTGGGATTGGGTGCTAGGACCCCCCACCAGTGTATGAGGTCTGGGGCCATCTGGGGCACGGATATTGCTGGGGTGTCGGGGGGGTTTTGCTCGTGAGGCTTCAGGCAGGCAGCTGAAGCGCTCTGTGGGACTGGTTTGTGGCCTGTTTGGAGAGGTCACCAGTCAGGGGCTGTAAGAAGCCCCGGATTCGAGCAATTCACCCTGAGCGGATGCCCTCAGCTGTGCCCAGACACTGCCCGGTCCGTCACATGCCCCGGCCCCCAGTTCCTCTCTAGGCCAGCCCCCCACAATTACAAGGCTGTGCCAGTGCAGAGGGAAGTAGCTGGAGTCACGAGAGTTCGGATTTGTAAAATCCGGTGACTGTGGCATTGCCCGGAATGGAGGGGAGCGCGGGGGGGGCCCTAGGGAGACATGTGGGGTGCAGGTCTGGAGTCCCCACTTCAAACACAGGGACTTTGACCAAATCAGCGAGGGTTCAGCAAAGAGCCGGGACCTCTGCCCGCCTGCCGGCGATGGAGGCAGCTCAGCCGACGCGTTTCTCAGGCGGTTCCGAGGGGACTTGCCCGCAGGCTGCCGGCTCCTCCCGGGAATGAGGATTTCTGGGCGCAGAGAGCTCTGTGCCCGGCTGGCAACGGCCAAGTGAGATCTGCCGGCCGGAGGGGTTCAAAGCGCCCGTGTGTATCTGGGAGGGCAGCAGACCGTGCGAGCAGCTGGCTGAGAGCTGCGGTGGATGGTCCATCCCGTGGCGTCTTCAAACCGAGATGGGGCCTCCCCGGCAGGCACGCTCGGGTCAGGCGGTCGCAGGCTCCTGCAGGGGATTGTGGGTTTTGCGGGAGCTCAGGCTACACAATCATCCCTCCCGGCCTTGGCATCCAGGAAGCCACTGACTCACCACCCGCGTTTCTTGCAACGCCTGGCGGCCTCCCGTTCCACAGCTGACCTAGCCTGACCCTGCCGAGCTGCCGGAGCAGAACCCCGACAAGGCTAGGAAACAAGCCCCCTCCCTAGCTGCCTTGAACCAGCTCCCGGGGAAGCCGGCTCAGGGCCCAAGCCGGCCAGGCGGGTTTCACGGTCAGGGCGGAGCGACGGGCACCTGGCAGACACCCGGCAGGGGGCGGGGAACACGAACGGCCCGGGGACAGGACTCTCCGGGGCCCAGAAGAGACCGAGCCGCTCAGGGCCGAGGAGCAGGCTGGGGGCAAATGTGGCTGCTGCCTCCTACTGCACAGCCCTGGGAGGGCGGAATTCGCGGGGCGGCCGGTTCCGATCCCGGCGGCGGGGGAAGTGGGAGCGGCTGGGTCCCGCGAGTGGCGCGCAGGAGTTACCGTAGATCGGCGCAGGACGTGGTCTGACTCGGCCCACCTGGGCTGGCGCGAGCGGCAGGGAGCCAGGGGCCGGCCAGCTGGCGGGAGGAAGCAGCCGATCCGTCTCACCCGAAATGCGTGCCGTGCCAGGCGCTGCGAAAGGGGCCACGCCCGTTCCGGCCAGCGCAGGAAACTCGGTTCCTCGGGCTCTGGATTCCTGTGCAGCCGAGCGACGGGAGGCTGCCGGGGAACAGCCAGGGGCTGGACTGGAACTTGGAGAACCCGTGTCCATTCCGGGGCAGGGTGGGCGGATGGTGGCGGCGAGCGCCGGGGGGGAAAACGTGTCCCCGCTCAGTGCAGGATGCTGTAGCCCCTCAGGCGCGGAGAGGCCAGGCCGCCAGGTGGGCAGGCAACTTCCAGAGCCAGCGCGGGTAGAAGGAGGCTGCGTCTGACCCTGGGAGGTTTTGGAGCGAGCTCACCTGGCGGTCCGCGCCTGGCTGACCAGGAAGCAGCAGCTGGCCCGGTCCTAGGGCGCACGGAGCAAAGCCAAGAGCCTGGGACAGGCTGGCCGGGGAATCCCCACCACTGGGGGGCTGAAGAAGAGGTGGGGCAAACCCGCCCGAGGTCCTAAGGGGCTGGACCCGCTGGCCTGCCAGCCCCACATCACGTTCCCCGCAGGCTGGTGCAAAGAGATGGCGGCTGCTCCACCCGCCGGCAGCTCTCAGCGCAGCTCTCCACGGATCCTCCCCGCTCTCCGGAGCCGGTGCCTGGACTGAGCAGGACTCGATACGCAGCCCCCGTGTTCCACCAAACCGGGGTGGGGAACCTCAGACCTGGGGGGGCCGGGTGCGGCCCTCCGCTTGCCTGGGTCCGGCCCCTGAGGCTCAGGGCTCCCCCCCAGCATTGGGGAGCCTGCACTGGCCCTCCAGCCCACCCCGCTGCCCCACAGCAGGGCTGGAGCACACAACGGCTCCTGGCCTGGCCCCCCCCAGGCTCTGGTGTGGGAGGGGAATGTGGGGAGGGTCTGTCTCCGAGTCGGGGGCCACATCAGGGAGGATGTGGGGGGTTGGGTTGGTGTCTCACTTGTGCGCAGCCCCCGACTGATTTTTCTGGGGGGCAGCGGCCCCGACGCAGTAAAGTCCCCTCCCCCGCACTAAACACGGAACACCCCCGGGCGGCTGAAGGAGGCTCCGGGGCCCAGGCGCTGGAGACGCGCCAGGCTCCAGGGGATCCGGGCTGGATCTGATTCACCCCGTGGAACAGGGGCCACGGGCCCGGTGCCGAGTGTGATGAGTGTCAGGACCTTGCTGGGCGCTGGGCTGTGGGCGACCCCCCCTGGCCTCTTGTCACGTTGCTGAATTGGAGGGAAGCAGCCAGATCGCTGCTGCACCCCTAGGTGGGGGTGTTGGCCCCAGAAATTGGTGTGGGGGGAGCCATGTGGGGTATTGAATGGGAGATTATTGTTGGTTGATCTTATGTACGCTATTTATGTGAGTGTATAATGTCTGTGTGTGTAGGTAGGAATCTGTAATCTGTGTGGAAGTTGAATATTTCTCTGCATGTGGTTAAGCATGGCTATGGACAGGCTGAGTAGCAAAGCCCTGTGGAACAATGGCTCTCAATGGGCTATGGACACACCCAAAGAATGGGATTTGTCACCTGAGGGCAGCCAGCAGGGAACATAGAGATTGGCCTCTGACCAGGTGACTTGCTGCAGACTAGAAGAGAGGCCAGGAAGGAGTATAAAGAGGCCATGTGGTCGATGCCATTTTGTTCTCAGCTCAGCACTTCATCCCAGAGGCAGCACTGCAGGGATTGAAGAGCCCGGAAGACCTGTGAACCCATCCTGATCGTAGGATGTGCAATAAGAACTTTTAAACCAGCAGCTGTAACATCTCTGCTAGAGCCTGCATCGAGAACTGGGAGATTCGGTGCATGTAACGTACTGTACTTTAATAACCTTACTCTCAGGCTTTTCTTTCCTGTAATAATAAACCTTTAGATATAGATTCTAAAGGATTGGCCCAGCGTGATTTGTGGGTAAGGTCCAGAGGGTAAATTGACCAGGGATCTGTGGCTGGTTTCTTGGAACCGGACAGAACTTGTTCGGGGTAGGTGGGATTGGGTGCTAGGACCCCCCACCTGTGTATAGGCCCGGGGCCATCTGGGGCACGGATATTGCTGGGGTGTCGGAGGGGTTTTGCTCGGGAGACTTCAGGCAGGCTGCTGAAGCGCTCTGTGGGACTGGTTTGTGGCCTATGTGGAGAGGTCGCCAGTCGGGGGCTGTAAGGAGCCCCGGATTTGAGCAATTCACCCTGAGCGGATGCCCTTAGCTGTGCCCAGACACGGCCCGGTCTGTCACACCTCTGTCTGTGAGCACGGCCTGGCGGGGGGGTGTCGCCTTGAGGGCCCCCACGACCGTGACCGGACCGGTCCGACCGGCTAAGGGAAGGGAGTTGGGGGAGGGGCGGTCCTGGGCTGGAACCATGAAGGGGGCTGGAGTCCAGGGGCCCAGGGACCCATCTCAAGGGGGCTGAGGCGTCCTGGCCCTGACTCCTGCAGCCACGTCCCGTCTGTGCTGGGCTGTACCCCCGTTCTCCTGGCCGCCGGAGCCTGGTCTGGCTGCTCCAGGTGCAGGGTCGGGGGACCCGAAGCCGTCACACCGAGGCACCGCCGAATCGCCCTGCCACGGAGCCAGGCTGCCGCCCGCCCGGCTCAGCCCAGGGCAGGCAGTGGGGCTGTAACGTCGCCGACGGGGCAGCAGCCGCCGCGTCCTTCCCTGGCAAAGCCGCAGCCCCGAGTGCTGCGTGTGCCGGGCGCGTGCCAGGGCTGCTGGGCGAAGTTATGGACGTGAAAATATCTCGGCAGCCGGCTGCATGTTTTGACGCTGCCGGAGTCGTGCGCTGGCCCCAGCAGGACCGGTTGGCGCGAACTACCAGAGCCAGGCGCTGAACAGACCGTGTGCCATAAGAGCCCCTGGGCCCCGGGCCAAGCAGCAGGGCCCGACGGGCAGGGGGCTGGCCTGCGGCCTTTGCCTCTCCCGTGGAATCACCGGTGCCCACAACAGCCACACGGCTCAGGCCGTAGAAAGACCCGGGACCCCGAAAGGAGGCCTGGCCCCCCTCAGGCCCCAGGCAGGGTGTCAGGAGACCAGCTCAGCTCCCAGCTCTGCCCCCACTCCTTCCCCGAAGCTACGCCGTGCCTCAGTTTCCCCAGTGATCCTTCCTTTGCCGTACGTAGGGCCAGGCCCTCACTCAGGGCAGCGCCCAGCACAGAGAGGCTGGGCCCAGCACCCCGCGTGCACCCAGTGTGCTGGGACCCTCACCCATCGCGCTTGCTGCGGGGCAGCCGAGGGGTTCTGTGCCCCCGGGCGGAGCTGCCGGCAGACAAGCGCTTGGCTTTTCTCCAGGTGAGATAGCAGCAATGGGGCCCACACGTGTAGCTAGTGTGGCCTCCCCCGGCCACCCACCCCGCGGGAGCAGAAGGGGCTGTCTCCCCCAGGCGGCTCAGCCTGGCTCCCAGGGGCCCCTCCGGAAAGGCGCCCAGGCTGGCGTGGGAAAGGAATCAGTCATATTCCCCGGGGCATGTTTGTTGTCGCCTTTTCAGACACCTCGCCCTCGCCAAGCTAATAACTTGCAGGAGGCTAATTAAGCCCGTCAGCTGCCTGCAGCCCAAGGCGCCAGCGAGCGAGATTTGCATTTCTCAGGGAGCGTAGCAGAGCTCGGCTCAGGTCGCATGGCTCTGGTGTGCGGAATACACCCCGGCATCGCCCGGCCACGGAGCATTGGCAGAGGGGCTGGGCCACGGAGCACAGAGGGAGCATTAGAGGGGGCCGGGCCACGGAGCACAGAGGGAGCATTGGCAGAGGGGGCCGGGCCACGGAGCACAGAGGGAGCATTAGAGGGGGCCGGGCCACGGAGCACAGAGGGAGCATTGGCAGAGGGGGCCAGGCCACGGAGCACAGAGGGAGCATTGGCAGAGGGGGCCAGGCCACGGAGCACAGAGGGAGCATTGGCAGAGGGGGCCAGGCCACGGAGCACAGAGGGAGCATTGGCAGAGGGGGCCAGGCCACGGAGCACAGAGGGAGCATTGGCAGAGGGGGCCCGGCCACGGAGCACAGAGGGAGCAATGGCCGAGGGGGCCAGGCCACGGAGCACAGAGGGAGCATTGGCAGAGGGGGCCAGGCCACGGAGCACAGAGGGAGCATTGGCAGAGGGGGCCCGGCCACGGAGCACAGAGGGAGCATTGGCAGAGGGGGCCCGGCCACGGAGCACAGAGGGAGCATTGGCAGAGGGGGCCAGGCCACGGAGCACAGAGGGAGCATTGGCAGAGGGGGCCAGGCCACGGAGCACAGAGGGAGCATTGGCAGAGGGGGCCCGGCCACGGAGCACAGAGGGAGCATTGGCAGAGGGGGCCAGGCCACGGAGCACAGAGGGAGCATTGGCCGAGGGGGCCAGGCCACGGAGCACAGAGGGAGCATTGGCAGAGGGGGCCAGGCCACGGAGCACAGAGGGAGCATTGGCCGAGGGGGCCAGGCCACGGAGCACAGAGGGAGCATTGGCAGAGGGGGCCAGGCCACGGAGCACAGAGGGAGCAATGGCCGAGGGGGCCAGGCCACGGAGCACAGAGGGAGCATTGGCAGAGGGGGCCAGGCCACGGAGCACAGAGGGAGCATTGGCAGAGGGGGCCAGGCCACGGAGCACAGAGGGAGCATTGGCAGAGGGGGCCAGGCCACGGAGCACAGAGGGAGCATTGGCAGAGGGGGCCAGGCCACGGAGCACAGAGGGAGCATTGGCCGAGGGGGCCAGGCCACGGAGCACAGAGGGAGCATTGGCAGAGGGGGCCAGGCCACGGAGCACAGAGGGAGCATTGGCAGAGGGGGCCAGGCCATGGATCACAGAGGGAGCATTGGCAGAGGGGGCCAGGCCACGGAGCACTGGTGGAAGTGCCTGGCCACAGGGGGAAACTCAGCACTGCAGATCGGAGCTGCTGTTTGGGGGGCCTTGGAGGGTGCAGGAGTGAGGCACCTCCTGAGACATGTCCGCCCCAGCTCCCCCCTTTGAGTCCTGCCCCTCCCAGCGCACAGCTAACGGGGGGGGGGGGGGTTTCCCAGGATGACACCCGCTTCCCAGGCAGGCCCCTCATCTGAGCCTGCTGCAGCTGCTGGGCGCAACCCCCGGCAGCCCCCGCCCCGCCTTGGCTCCCACTGCAGGGCTTGGGGGAAGTCTCCGGGCGGGGGTAGTGAGCCCCAGGCTGTGCCTGGAGAGGGGGTCACGTCCCTACCCCAAGGGCTCCCTGTGGACCGGGCGACCGGCAGCTGCTGCATCCGCCGGCTCCTGGGGGCAGTGTTCCCTCTAAGTCGTGCCATCCGTGTGCGGAAGAAACGTTGTTCTGTGCACCCAGGCCTGTGTAGACGTGCACCGCCAATAGAAACACACCCGCTGGCCAATCAGCTGGGCAGCACCAGCATCTCCCTGGGCATCGGCTCGCGCACTCAGCTCGCAGGGAACCCTGCCCGGGGGGTGTCTCGGTGCGACAGGCTGGGGTTCCGCGCCGGCCCACGGGCCCCAAGCAAGCCGAGCTGGTGCCATCAGCTGCCGGTGCCCTGCCTGCCCGAGGGCACCGCCAGCTGGAGCTGAGCAGGGCCGGGGGGCACTGTGGGCTGCTCCCTGGGCCCAGCTGGCGAGGGCAGCAAGCCAGTAACAGCCCCCAGGCACTGGCTGCTGCAGCCCCCCCCCATTTCGGCTCCCTGCTCCCCGCACACCCTGGCGGCCCCTCCCTCGCTCAGCTCCCCCGGTGCCCCGAGGTCCGCGGAAGGGGAGCGCAGCGCCCCCGGGCTGGGGAGGGAATTGCTGCTGCCCACAGACACGCCCTGGCCCCATCACCAGCTCTGGCCTGGGGCTGGCGGCCTGGGGATGAGCGCCAGGTGGTGACCGCAGGCCCGGCCCTGGGGCGCGGCTCAGCCGGACCCCCCCAGGGCACAGCCCAGTTCAAGTCTTGCCGGGGCAGGGGGCGGGCCAGGGAAACACCAGGCCCTGCTCCGCGTGTGGCTGCCCTGGGCACCCCAGTGAGGATAGGCAGGGGTGCCTGCTCCCCCTCCTTGGCACCCTGCCAGGGATGGACCAGCTGCTGGCGACAGAGCCAGGCCACAGAGCATAGGCCCCACCCACAGGGGTGGAGCTAGCCGTCCCATGAGCTGCTCTTCCCCACCTGCCTGCCTGCTGCCGTTTGGCGTGGGGGAGGCCAGTGTGCCCGGGGGGCATGTGCGAGCCAGGTGGCAAACACCGCGTGTAGGGCTGGGTCCTGGCACAGGGAGGCTCCGGGTTCATGCATGACTTGCTCGGTTTATCACCCTAGTCTCTGAGCAGGGATCAAGGCCCTGCTGTGTCCCCTGCAAACCCCGCAGAACAGGCCTGGCTGCATCCCACTTGTGACGGCGCGTTGGGGTTCTCCCGTCTCCTGCACCCCTGTAATGGCACGAACAGACTCCACCAGCCAGTAGAACAGAGGGAGTTTATTGCTTCTCCAGGATACAGCACAGATGTCATCTGGTTCCAGGGCAGGCCTAGGATGCCTCAGCCCCCTTGAGATGGGGGAGCCTGGGCCCCTAAATCCCAGCCCGTTGCCTAGGCTGCTTCCTCCATGATCCCAGCCAGAAACCTAACTCCCT
This sequence comes from Pelodiscus sinensis, assembly GCF_052426305.1. Taxonomy (NCBI): domain Eukaryota; kingdom Metazoa; phylum Chordata; order Testudines; family Trionychidae; genus Pelodiscus; species Pelodiscus sinensis. Next base: position 2,327,923 of record NC_143052.1, on the reverse strand, counting down.
CACTTCCAGCCCTGCCCCCAGCCAGGGCTCCACTCCCCTTCTTCCCATTGTTCCGCTCCCTGGGAGATCACTGGTCGGACAGGTTCTTAGCCCCCTTGCATAATGACTCATCGCCTGCACTGGAGCACTGGAGGGCAGGTACCTTCCCAAGGCCATAGGCGCATCCGTCTGGAATCGTAGGCCTCCTTAAATGGGAGGTGTGAGCCACTCCACACAGTGTACACAAACAGGCATCTGCATAGCTCCAGCTCCAGCTTTGTCCCTGGTGTTTACCAGGGAAGACCCCATGGCTGGCACTCCATACAGCACAGAGAGAGCTTTGGGGGCTGAATAATATGCCACACGGGAACATGTCACACACACAGTCCTTGCCTTCTTCGGAGGACAAGGGGCTCCTACGAGGGGCACGAGCTGGAGGAATGAAGGACTCAGGTGAGGTGGCTGGGGGCAGGGAGGTGCTGTGAGGGGTCAGGCTGGCACTCGGGCCCGTGGCATGGCCCCAGGAGCGAGATGGGAGGGGAGGGGTTTTGCTCAGCCCGGCAGGCGTGAGGAATAGCCAATTGATTTGCATCCGTGCGGAGAACCGAGTGACGCCAGCTCGGCATCCGCAGGGAATTGTTGGATTAAGTAGGTTTAAAAACCCCTCCAGCAGACTTTCTAGTGTTGACTCAGACAAAATCCTGCCTGCTCCGGGTGCCATGCGGTCTGGTTCCCGGGAGGCTGGCACCAACAGCAGTGCCCTGAGTGGCGGGACCCAGGGGTGCTGCCGAGCACAGGCCGGGACCTTGAGTCCGAGCGCCCCGGGGGTGCAGACCTGTGCTCCCTGCACTGGGAGCTCCCCGGACAGACCCCCCCCGCCCGGCATAGAGCCTTCCCCTTGGCCTCCTGCGGGCAGCCCGATCTGTCCCGCGCGGGGCCCTGGCGCTGGCCGGCAAAGGACCCCCGCCCCCGTGGGCCTGCCGTGAGCCTCAGGTGCCGCCTTTAAGGGCTTTCCACCCTCCGGGACACTGTGTGGGGTGAGACGCGGGCCCCTCTGGCTTTTCACCCTCCGCACCCCGCTGGCCAGGCCCTTGCCCGCCCCCAGGGCCTGCCCCCCACGGCGGCCGTGTTCGGAAGAGGGCGATGGGGAGGAGGTTGCGTGTGGGCCCTGGGCACGTGCCCATCAGCTGGGCCTGCTTGGCTGTGGGGTTTCTCTGGCAGCCCCAGGGGAGGCTGCTGGCTAAGCGCCCCCCCCAGCACACACAGGCCCCCATCCCACCGGGCCCCAGCACTTTAACCCCCTCCAGGCCGGGCCACGGAGCAGCAAGAGGCCACGGCTGCTGGGGGGAGAGAGCGGCTTCTCCACTACCTGCACTGACTCTTGGCGGCAGCACAGGGTGGGGGGAGTGCAGCCCCCCCCCCCATGGGGCCCGTGGCTGGACAGTGCCCCAGCAGTGACTGCCAGGGGAAAGTGCCCCCCACAGCACAGCGCCCCCTACTGCCATGCTGGCACACTGATGACACTGCCCATGTGGGGCCAGCATCCCCCTCCCCCACCCCGTGGCCTTGCCTTGGCGTGCCCCCAACTCCCCGGGCAGCAGTTAGCAGGAAGCCCCGAGGGAGGGGTGGCCGAGCCGACACCTGCCCCGTGGCTGGGCTGGGCAGCCCACAGCCGAAGGCGGTGTCCACGCTGGCAGTGCCCGGCGCCAGGCCGGCTTGTGCACAAGCCATGGAGCGAGGGCTCGGGCTGTCGGGCTGGGGGCAGCGCTACAGGCAGGACCCTGGGGCCGGGGGTGAGCTGCCTGCTGGCCCCTGGGCCGTCTGCAGGAATCACGCCCATTGCGGCAATGGGTCCGGCCCAGCCCAGTGCTGCCCAGAGGCCAGGGGGATGGGCCATCCATGGCCGTGGCTACCCGACAAGTGCTGTGGGGACAGATGGGTTCCTCGCTCGCCATAGCAACACCCCCACCAGTGACGTGGGCTGCAACGGGAGAAGCAATCTGGTGCTGGCTTGTGTGTGTGGGTGTGTGTCTCTGGGCATGTGTGTCTACGTGTGTGTATGTGTGCCTGTGTGTGTATGCGTGTCTCTGTCTGTGTGTCTACGTGTGTGCGCCTGAGTGTGTCTGTGTGTGTCTACGTGTCTGTGTGTGCAAACACGTGTGTGTCTGTGTCTACGTCTCTGTGGGTGCACACACGTGTGTGTCTGTGTCTACGTCTCTGTGGGTGCACACACGTATGTGTGTGTGTCTCGCTGTGTCTACATGCGTGGGTCTGTGTCTGTCTAGGTGTGTGTGTGTCTGTATGTGTGTCTATGTCTCTCTGTGTGTGGCTGTGTCTCTGTTTCTCTCTGTGTGTGTCTGGGTGTGTGTGTCTGTGCGAGAGTGTGTGTCTGTCACTGGGTGTGTCCGTGTGTGTCCTGCAGGCACAGCAAGGGTTGCCGGAGGCCAGCACTCGCCTTGCGGTGGCAGAGGCAAGCAGCCGCCCGGCCGAGGGAAATAGCCGTGCCCCCGGCCTACGTGCCTGCGCCCTAGGGTGGCGGGCGCCTCCCTGGGTGACGCCTCGTCGGGTCTCAGGGCAGAGCAAGCCACATGGGGCCCTGTTACACGTCAGAGGCTCCACCTACGTGTGAACCCCGAATTGAAAAGCAACCAGAGGACCCAGGAAAACGCCACCCCCCTCTGAGTCGGCAGTGAGAGCAGCGGTGCTCGAACCGGCATCCAAGGGCCCTGAGGGGTCCGCGAGGAAACGCCTGGGGGCCACTGGCCCCGCGGATCAATTCCTCCCTCCTTCTCAGGGCCCCCTGGGACCCGCAGTGCCCGGCTAACCTCCCCCGGGCTCGCGTGGCCCCTGGAAGCGGTTGCCAGGTGCACGGATGGCCACTGAGGCTCTGTGCACGGCCACCGCCTGAATGCCGGCTCCGCCGTTCTCATTGGCTGGGAACCGCAACCAATGGGAAGTGCAGGAGCAGAGCCTATGGACGCGAGGACACCACGTGGCACCTCATGGGCTGTCCATGCGCCTGGGGGCCACAAGGGCATGGCGGCTGCTTCGTGGTGGCTCCAGTAAGTGCCACTGGCACCTTGAACTCCCTCCTGCACCCCAGCCATCTGCCCCAGCCCGGAGCCCCCTCTGCACCAAAACTCCCCCTGGAGCCCACTCTCCCCACCTCTGCCCCAGCCTGGAGTCCCCTCCAACTGCCCTGAATGCCCCAGACTTCTCACACTCCCCCATAACCTCAATCCCCTGCTCCAGGCCGGTGAAAGTGAGGGAGGGTGGGAGAGAGCAACAGAGAGAGGGGGATGGAGTGAGCAGAGGAGGAGTGGGATGGGGCGGAGCTTCAGTGAATGGGTGGGGCAAAGGTTTGGTGAAAGGGTGGGATGGGGAGGGGCTTCAGTGAATGGGCGGGGCAGAGGTTTGGTGAAGGGATGGGAAGGGGCGGAGCTTCAATGAATGGGCGGGGCAAAGGTTTGGCGAAAGGGTGGGATGGGGAGGGGCTTCAGTGAATGGGCGGGGCAGAGGTTTGGTGAAGGGATGGGAAGGGGCGGAGCTTCAGTGAATGGGCGGGACAAAGGTTTGGTGAAGGGATGGGATGGGGCGGAGCTTCAATGAATGGGCGGGCCAGAGGTTTGCTGATGGGGCGGAGCTTCAATGAATGGGCGGGCCAGAGGTTTGCTGATGGGGCGGAGCTTCAGTGAATGGGCGGGGCAGAGGTTTGCTGATGGGGCGGAGCTTCAGTGCAGGGGAGTGGAGATTTGGTAAAGGGGTGAGGCAGAAATTTCACATTGAAATGGGGGGTCCCTCTGCTTGCTACAGTTTGAGACCCACCGGCTGGGGGCAGCGGGCCGTTACGCCCCCCTGAGGCCAGTGGGATGGAGCGGCTGCTCCGGTGTCTCTCCCTCCGCGGGAGGGCCCTGGTGCTGAACCAACTGGTCCTGTCCCTGCTCTGGCACCGGCTCAGCACCCTGCGCCCGGCCCCGGAGGTCCTGGCCAGACTCCAGAGGACGGCCCTGGGTCTCTGCAGGGGTCTTGTGTCAGAGTCTCCAGGGCAGGTCGTCCAGCATGGAGCACCTTGGCGTACGTCTTCCTCCGCCGCCTCCGATCCGACCCGACCGGCGGCTCTTTTGCACCCATCCGAGGGGCCTTCCGCGAGAGCGCTCGGAGCTGCCGGCGTTCTGCCAGGATCGCCTCCAGACCGGGCAGCTGTTCTCGGCGACCAGGCCCGTTGCGGCCGCTGGGGGGGCAGACCCCCTCGCGGAGCCCCTGCTCCACAATCCAGCCTTGTGCGTGCAGGTGGCAGAGTCTCCCGCAGGGCGCCGGAGGCTGATCCTGGCAGTAACCACCAAGGTCAGAGACCTCCTGGACTACGACGCGGGGGGAGCTGGATGGATCCCCAAGCGCTTGCTCAGCGCATGGGGCTCTCCACCCCCCAACCCCCCTGTGCCTACTTCTGGTGCTAAGGGGCCCTTAAGGGAGCCGATTCATTCAGCGTCTCTGCAGCAGCGTCTCTGGGTCCGTCCCCTGTGGGAGAGCCCCGCACGCCAGCGTGTCTTCTCACTGCCAGAGCTGAGGGCCCGCCCCCTGCACCCCTCGCTCGGGTCGCATCCAGACATGAAGCCGCAGAAGGCCCCAGGCGCCTGGGATTCACCCAAGAGCAGTGGAGACGCTCCAAGCGGGAGCCGCGGTGCTTCCTTCAGGCTCTGACAGGCCGCTTGCGGACGTGGCGCTGGCTTTAGCAGAAGGCTCCAGAGGCGATTCTGGCAATTTCCTAGACTTTAGTAAGGCATTTGATACGGTCTCGCATGATATTCTTATTGATAAACTAGGCAAATATAACTTAGATAGGGCCACGATAAGGTGGGTGCATAATTGGCTGGATAACCGTAGTCAGAGAGTTGTTGTTAACGGTGCTAAATCCTGCTGGAAAGGGATAACAAGTGGAGTTCCTCAAGGGTCTGTTTTGGGACCCGTACTGTTCAATATCTTCATCAATGATGTAGATATTGGGATAGAGAGTACTCTTATTAAGTTTGCAGATGATACCAAACTGGGTGGGGTTGCAACTTCTTTGGAGGATAGGGACATAATTCAAAATGACCTTAGCAAGTTAGAGAAATGGTCAGAGGTAAACAGGATGAGGTTTAATCAAGAGAAATGCAAAGTGCTCCACTTAGGAAGGAACAATCAGTTCCATACATACAAGATGGGAAGCGACTGTCTAGGAAGGAGCATGGCGGAAAGGGATCTAGGGGTCATAGTGGACCACAAGTTGAATATGAGTCAACAGTGTGATGCTGTTGCAAAAAAAGCAAATGTGGTTCTAGGTTGTATCAACAGGTGTGTTGTAAGCAAAACTCGTGAAGTCATTCTGCCGCTCTACTCTGCACTAGTTAGGCCTCTGCTGGAGTACTGTGTCCAGTTCTGGGCACCACATTTCAAGAAAGATGTGGAGAAATTGGAAAGGGTACAGAGAAGAGCGACAAGAATGATTAAAGGTTTAGAGAACATGACCTATGAAGCCAGGCTTCATGAACTGGGCTTGTTTAGTTTGGAAAAAAGAAGATTAAGGGGGGACATGAGAGCGGTTTTCAAATATCTAAAAGGGTGTCACAAGGAGGAAGGAGAAAATTTGTTCCTCTTGGTTTCTGAGGACAGGACAAGGAGTAATGGGCTTAAAGTGCAGCAGGGGAGGTTTAGATTGGACATTAGGAAAAAATTCCTAACTGTCAGGGTGGTCAAATATTGGAATAAATTGCCAAGGGAGGTGGTGGAATCTCCCTCTCTGGAGATATTTAAGAACAGGTTAGATAGACATCTGTCAGGGATGGTGTAGACGGAGCTTGGTCCTGCCTTGAGGGCGGGGGGCTGGACTCGATGACCTCTCGAGGTCCCTTCCAGTCCTTTGATTCTAGGATTCTATGATTCAGGCTGGCAGCCGGGACTTCAGTGCCAGGCAAACCGGCTGACGAACAGAATCATCGGACCCCTAGGGATCCCTGATGACCTGGCAAAGAGTCATCCTGGCTTGTGTAAAGGCAAAGCCTCCCTCCCCGTTCCACTAGTGTTCTCTGAGGGGCCCCGCAAGCCTGTGGGCCAGGGGAGCCAGAGGATGGAGGGTACCTAGATCTCCAGAGACCCTGTGACAAGGTCCCTCACCAAAGGTCGTCGGCCACGTATGGGGTCACAGGATAAAACGGAAGGTCCTTTCACAGAGCAGTAACTGGTTAAAAGATAAGAACCTAAGCACAGCCAGGCTGGGTCAGACCAAAGGTCCATCCAACCCAGGGTCCAGTCTGCCTACAGCAGCCAGAGGGAATTAACAGAACAGGGTGTCATCATATGATCCCCTGTCGGCCGTTCCCAGCCCCTGACAAACAGAGGCTAGAGAGTCCATCCTGGCTAACAGCCATTGATGGATCTAACCTCCATGAATCTATCTAGCTCTTCTTTGAACCCTGTTAAAGTCCTGAGCTTCACCACATCCTCTGGCGAGGAGTTCCACAGGTTCCCTGTGCGCTGCGTGAAGAAAAACATCCTTTGGTTTGTTTTAAACCTGCTGCTGATTCATTTCATTGAGTGACCCCAAGTCCTTGTGTTGTGAGAAGGAGTAAACAGCACTTCCTTCTTGACTGTCTACACTAGGGGTGGCCAACCCGTTCCAGATGAAGAGCCAAACTAGTGGTGGATACAGCGCAAAGAGCCAAGGGAAAAAGGTTGTTGAAGAAAAAAGACGACCCCTGCTGCTGCCGCTTGGTCGAGCCAAAAAAAAAAAGCCCGGCTGCAGCCCTTTTAAGACCAGAGCCGGCGTCGTTAGCCCCCATCGGTTCAGATGCACGTTGGGACAGGGTTTCCAGTTGCATCACTTTCCTTACTCAACAGGGAATGTCATTTCATCTGCCATTGTGTTGCTCAGCCACTGAGCTTTGCAAGGTCCTTTGGCAGCACCTCAGCCTGGCTGGGCCTTGGCGCCCTTGTGCAAAGGGTTGGCTGGAACCACGTGTCACAAAGGAAAGAGGTAAGTCGTGGGGCTCTGCACTTCCTGGGACCAGTGTTGTTCAATGTATCCATCAATCGGGGCTGGGGAAACTTTTTCGGGTTGGGGTCCACTGACCCACAGAAAAATCACTCGGGGGCTGCACACAAGTGAGAAGTTAAAAAAAACCCCAAACCTTCCCTGGCGTGGCCCCTGGCTGAGGAGAACGACCCTCCCCACGTTCCCCTCGTACACCAGAGCCGGGGGGCCCAGCCCTGTAGATTTTGTGTGCTCCAGCCCCACAGGGAGGTGGCAGAAACGGGAGGGCCAGTGCAGGCTTCCCAAGACAGGGGGGAGCCCCGAACCCTGGAGGCTGGATCCAGGCTAGCTGGGGGTCACCTCTGGGGATGGGTCCCCGACTCCAGCCATAAATGTTCTGGAGACTTGGGTACAGAGGGAGGCGGCAGAGTTTGCAGACAATATAAAAACTCCAGCTAGGTACGTCCAGAGCAGACTGGGAGGAGCTACTGGGGCTCTCACGCACCTGGGAGACTGGGCAGCCAAAGAGGAGATGAAATTCTACGTTGGTAAGTGCAGAGTGAGACATATTGGGAAAATAAAACCAAACCCAGCGCTACATAATGAGGCGCCTGAAATTAGCTCTTACCACTCAAGAAAGATTTTGGAATCATCCGGGAGAGTTTTCTGAAAGCATCTGCTCCCTTGGAACGCTAACAGAATGTTTCAAACTATTAGGAAAGGAATAGATAATAAGACAGAAAATATCATGCTGCTGCTATGTAAATTCACCGTGCGTCAGCTTCTGGGAGCCTGCATGCGGATCTGGCTGGCCAATCTCAAAAAAAAAAAATCCGACTTGGAAACGGTTCAGCGAGTGTTGGAGTGTCTGATGGAGCTGCTGCACGAGGAGCGATTAAAAAGATTGGGCCTCGTTATCTTGGAAAAGTGATGACTAAGGGGGATATGACACAGGTGTATAAAATCATGACTGAGGTAGAGAGAGGGAATACGAAAAGGCTAGTTACTCCTTTGCCTAACACACCAACCAGAGATCACGCAATGAAATGAATAGGCAGCAGGTTTAGAATAAACAACAGGAAGGTTTTCTTCATGCAGCGCACAGGCAACCTGTGGAACTCCTTGCCAGGGGATGTCGTGAAGCCAAAAGTTAAACAGGCAGACTGGGCCGGTTCACACTGAGACCGGCCATACCAGGATGGTTCCCACTGGGTCCAGCTAGACCAGGGCAGTTCATACTGGGAGCAGTCAGACCAGGATGGTACCCCATGGTCTGAGTTTGGCAAACACCTGTCTCCCAGAAAGGTGCCTCGCCTGGATGTGAGCACATCAGGAGATGGCCTCTCCGCCACTGTCCAGGGAGCTTGTCCCACGGTGCGTCCCTTACACAGGGAAGATTTATGTCTTTCTCATTTCAATTCGTCTGGCTTCAGCTCCCAGCAACAGCTGGTGGTGCAGCCTCCCCACAGAGGGAGCGACTCCGTCCCCACATGCCCTCCGCAAAGCGCAGCCACCTGGACTGGCACAGCGACGGCCGACCAGACATCTAGCGCCTGCCCCCGGCGCCTGCCCCAGCGCCAGCCCTGCTCCCCGGCTGCCTTCGGTAGCAACACCGCAGTCACCGGCGAGGCAACATTGTTTAATCCGCGCTAAAAGGTTTCCCAACTCATTTAGTCTCCGGGCGCCCCAGCCCCATATGCTGCGAGCGTGCGGCGGGGAGGGCGCAGCAAGATGCTGTTCTGAGGCCTCAGCAGGGAGATGCAATGGCCCGGGTTGGGGGGGTGGATTGCTGGAGCGCTGCTTTCCCATGGGAGCAAACAGCTCCCGCTTCGCCTCGAGCACCATGCCCTGCGCTGGGGTGGGGGGGGGGGGTGGGGTCTCGCACGCTCCTGGCAGGGCCCCCCTGCACGCGGACAGGCCCAGGCCGGGCCCACGGGAGACTGAACTGGCGCCGTGGCTCTGCTGACGTTCCCCGGCAAGCCAGGCGAGTTTCCAGGTGCCCAGCGCGCCAAAGCCTCCATGCGCACAGCCCACGTCGCTGCCCTCTACCATGGTCCGTGGTGTGGGCACCGGCCCGGCTCAGATCTGTCCCTGTCGCAGCCTCCCACGCGGCCTGGTGGACCTCCCGTGGCCTCTCTGCTCCGGCTCCCCGAGACAACCTCGGGGGCAGGCAGGATACGTGCGCTGCATGGGCGGGAGGGGCTGGACGCTGCCAGCCCAGGGCATCCCGTCGGTAGCTACCCAACCCCTCACCTGCCCCGATCTACAGCTCCGGCAGGAAACCCGGGATCCCGCTTCCCAGGGCTCAGGAGCCCCCGTGGCAGAGAACACGTCCGACCGGGCCCTTCACACCGGGACTGGACAGACCGGGATGGTTCACGTTGCGTGTGACGGCGCGGTGGGGGGCCCCGACCCTGCACCCCACCCGCAGCCAGAGGGGACTCTCCACCGGCCGGTAGAGTAAAAGGTTTATTGGTTCCCAGAGACACGGCCCGGCGCAGGGTCAATGTTAACCCAGAGCCAGGGCAGGCAGCCTCATGCCTCTTGGGGGAAGGGCTCCCGGGCCCTGAACCCCCCTTCCTTGGGCTAAAACACCCTCCCTCCTCCTAGCCCAGCCGAGACTGGCTCAGCTCCCCGGCCCTGCCCCCAGCCTGGGGACAGTCCCCCCTCTCTTCTTCTGTCTCCCCCCTGGGACGAGCCTTGTCAGGCTGGGGCTGGGTGTCTGGGCCAATCCCCATGTGGGGGAGCCAGTGGGAATCTCACAGCCCAGGGGACCCGGGTCACAGAGCAGACGCCCCCCGCCGCGTCCCATCTCTCCCCGCTCCGAGAGCGAACTGAGCGGAGTCAGTCAGCCTGTGGCCTGGGGAAGTTGGGGCCCCTGCCCGGTAAAGCATCGGCTGTGACACTGGCGCTCCCCTGGGCTTGGGCCGGCCACGGCGGCATCCTGCGGCATCCGGCTCCACGTTGGACGACTTTGAGGAGCCGGCGCGGGCCCACTCTCTGCGTTCGGACCAGCCCTTCCGCTTCCCTGGGGCTCTGCCCAGGGTCTCCCTGGCCGGGCCCACAAGCTCAGCGAGCCTTTCCCGGAAAGCAAGGACGTCCCCCGGCCCCGACGCTCCATGCGGGGGGTCTCCCCCTCCCATAACACTCTCAGCAAGCCCAGGGGGTCCCCTCCCCCGTCTGCACCATGGCTTGGTCCGGGAGACCCTCGGGGCACCCCCCTGTGTGCAGACCTGTCATCCCAGTCCTGTGGGTGCCGGAGCATAAAGGCCTCTTGCATCTGCTTCAGGGTCCCCTGGAACCTCCCCACCAGCCCGCCGGGCCAGGCGCCAGACGCTGGGGTCCACGTGAGCCGGGCCCCGTGCGTCTCCCACAAGCACCAGAGCGGAGCCGACATGAAGTAGGATCCCTGGTCCATGAGGACTCCTGGGGGACCCCCACCCTACTGAAAAGGGCCAGCAGCGCGTCGGCCACCGTGTCTGCTCGCTAGAGGGCAGAGCCACGGCCCCGAGATAATGGGTAGCAAAATCCACCAGCATCAGAATATATTTCTTCCCCGTCCAAGTCGCCCGGCCGAGGGGCCCACTAGATCCATCGCCACTTTCCGGAACGGCTCCTCTAGGTAGGGCTGGAGCCTCAAGGCAACTTCCCCCCGTCTCGGGCTTGCCCCTCCCTCTGGCGGGAGTCACAGGCCCAGCAGTACCGCTGCACGGCCGTGAATATCCCCGGCTAGCCTCAGCCGGGTGCGCCGGATCCCCTGGTGCCCCGCAAATGGGATGTTATGGGCCAGATACAGCAGCTTGCGGCGACACTTTTGGGGGACCACCAGCTACCACTGGACCGCCCCACGTCCCCACCTTCCCTGGGGGGAGCCATTCCCGGTACAGGAATCCCCCCTCCCACAGGAATCTCTCCTGGCAGCCGTCACGTTACTGGATTTTGAGAGGAGCAGCCAAGTCACCTCTGCGCCCATGGTGGGGGAGTGTTTGACCCAAACAGTGGTACAAAGGGGGCCATGCGAGGTGTCAAATGAAAGCTCATCTTCTACTGATTCTACATGTGCTATTCGTGTGATGCTGTAATGTCTGTGTGTGAAGTTATAAGCATGGACTTTGTGTGGATACTGAATGTTTCTCTGTGTGTGGTTGAGCAATGGGCAAAGCTCAGCCTATGGACATGCTAATGAGCAAGCTACTATGGAACAATCGACCTCTATAGGGCCAAGGAAACACCTAGGGACTGATACGTGGGGGCTACCAGCAGGGGACACAGGGACAGGCCACGGGCCAGGTGACCTGCTGCAGCCAAGAAGAGACGAGGAAGGAGGTATATAGGAGCCATGTGGCATCCTCCATTTGGTGCTCAGCTCAGCTCTTCATCCCAGATGCAGAATTGCAGGGATCAACGAGCCAGAAAGAACTGTGACCCATCCTGACATAGGATGTACACCAAGGACTTTTAAGCCAGCAGCTGTAACATCAACTGGGAGATTCGATGCATGTAACGTACTATCCTTTAACAACCTCACTCTCATGCTTTTCTTTCTTGTGATAATAAACCTTTAGTTGTTAGATTCTAAAGGATTGGCCCAGCGTGATTTGTGGGTAAGGTCCGGAGGGTAAATTGACCAGGGATCTGTGGCTGGTTTCTTGGAACCGGACAGAACTTGTTCGGGGTAGGTGGGATTGGGTGCTAGGACCCCCCACCGGTGTCTGAGGCCCGGGGCCATCTGGGGCACGGATATTGCTGGGGTGTCGGAGGGGTTTTGCTCGTGAGGCTTCAGGCAGGCAGCTGAAGTGCTCTGTGGGACTGGTGTGTGGCCTGTTTGGAGAGGTCACCAGTCTGGGGGCTGTAAGGAGCCCCGGATTTGAGCAATTTGCCCTGAGCAATCGCCCTCAGCTGTGCCCAGCCAGACCCGGCCCGGTTTGTCGCAGCAGCCTCCCCGCAGGGGCTGAGCTGCACCGAGGCCAGTCCGGTCCCTCAGAGTCTGTCAGGAGGGATCCGCCTGCACCTTGGCCTGGAATTCAGCAGCTGGGGCAGGGACAGGCACCTGTTCCCCCGCTTTGCCTGGGTCTGGAGTCCCAGCCCTGCTGGGCCCCGTGCCTGTTGCCCTCCCCTGGGTCAGGGTTGCCAGCCCCTCACTGCTTCTGGCTCTGGATGATGACTAGGGCCCTGTGGGGTCTGTCTGGCCACTCCTCTAGGTCCCCCCCATCAGCACCTCCATGGGCAAGTGCGGGTGCACCCCCACTTCCTTGGGGCCCTCCTTGGCCCCCCATTTCAGATGCACCCAGGCTACAGGCACCTTAAACGGGGACCCGTCTATACCCCTCAGGGTCAGGGTGTTGGGTACCAAGTGGTCTGGGGCTACGACCTCGGGCCAGGCCAGTGTCACCTCCGCCCCCGTGTCCCAGAGACCCGTCGCCTCCCTGCCATCCACCTGCAGGGGCACGAGGCAGGGGCCGCCCTGCCCCCACCCAGTTAACCCCAGGAAGTCTCGGAGTGCGGGGCCTGTCCTGGTGGCTGGGGCACTGAGTCCATTTGTGGCCCCTTTGCCCACGGCAATGGCAGGTCAGGTCCTGCGGGTCCCCTCAGGCCGGCTGCTGGCCCTCTGGGAGGTGGATTGCTGGTCCCCTCTTCCCATAGGCGCTTCCCCCAGTTGCTCAGCCGAGATCCGGTCTCTGCGCGATTCCCTTTCTCTCCGGGACTCCCGTTCACACCTGGACCGGCTCTCCGTGAACTCACCCGCCAGCCTCCCTGCGCTGTGCAGGCCCTCTGGTTTCCTGTCCTGGAGCCACAGCCTCAGGCTGGGCGGGCGCGCTCCATAGAACTGCTCCAGGACCGTCAGCGTAACCAGGTCCTTTGCGGTCGGGGCCCCCGCCCCGCACACCCACTTGCAGCAGGATCGCGCCAGGCGGGAGGCCAGGTCTGTGTTGCTCTCCTCAGGGCCCCTCGGATCCCCTGGAACTTCCTCCTGTGCGTCTCGGAGCCAGCCTGGACTTGTGAGCAGGGCCCCTTTGACCCATTCGCAGCCCCCCGGCAATAGCCCCTCCACTTGGCCAAGCACCCCTGCGGCCTTCTGATCCAGCAAGGGGATGAGCTGCCAGAGCCAGTCGGCTGGGGGGACCTGGTGCAGCTCGCAGGCTCGCTCAAAAGAGGGAAGGAACCGTCCCCCACGTCCTTAACCTGGGACAGCACCAACCTCTCAAAGTCACCTGCAGTCCCGGGCCCTCTGGGCCCCTCCCCATACACAGCACCCGGGGGCCTCTCGGCTTCTCCACTCCACCATGGCCCGCTCATGCTGCTGTTCCCTACGGTCCTCCACTTCCTTTAGCTGCAGTTCGATCTCCAGCCGTCACGGCTCCGCCGAGGGAGAGCCCAGCCCACCCGGGATGAACGGCTGCTGGCAGAGCGGCTGGGCACCGCACCTGTCTGGCAGACTCCAGCCCCCCCTCCTGCCTGAGAGTCTGAGACGCTCCCAGGGGGGTCTGGCTGCTCCCCGCTGGGACAGAATTCCCCATTGGCAGCCCCCTCGCCTTGCACCGCCCCCCAACGTCTGCCTTGAGGAGTCGGGCGTAGGCCACCTCCCCACTGATCCCGGGGTGCAGACTCACCGGCCGATGCTGCAGCGCCCCACAATTCCCAGGAACGGATCTAGGGGGCAGAGTGGGCCACAAGGTAACTATGAGTCAACAGAGCGACGCTGCTGCAAAAAAAGCCAACATGGTTCTGGGCTGCGTGAACAGGAGCGTTGTGAGCAAGACACGAGACGTCATTCTTCCGCTCTGCTCTGCGCTGATCAGGCCACAGTTGGAGTCTTGTGTCCAGTTCTGGGCACCACATTTCAAGAAGGATGTGGGGAAATTGGAGAGGGTCCAGAGACGAGCAACAAGAATGAGGAAAGGTCGAGAGAACATGAGCGATCAGGGAAGACTGAAAGAATTGGGCTTGTTTAGTTTGGAAAGGAGAAGACTGAGAGGGGACATGAGAGTGGATTTCAGGTACCTAAAAGGGTGTCACAAGGAAGAAGGAGAAAAATTGTTCTCCTTGGTCGCTGAGGACAGGACAAGGAGTAATGGGCTTAAAGTGCAGCAAGGGAGGTTTAGGTTGGACATTAGGAAAAACTTCCTGCCTGTCAGGGTGGTTAAACGCTGGAATAAGTTGCTCAGGGAGGTTGTGGAATCCCCATCTGTGGGGATATTTCAGAGCAGGTTGGACACACACCTGTCGGGATGGTCTAGACGGTGCTGGGTCCTGCCGTGAGGGCCGGGGATGGGACTTGATGACTCTCAAGGTCCCGTTCAGTTCTATGATTCTGCGATTCGACTGCAGCCAAGAAAAGGGGAGAGAACGGTTGCGTTTCACAATGGGCCATGCCGCAGACTCCTCCTTCAGCCCCGCTCAGCCCGCACCCTGGCTCCTCGCTGGCCCAGACGGCCGCCCCCAGCTCCCTTGCCGCCGAGCCAGGTCGAGCGCCCCCGTCCCAGGGAGTCCACAGGGCCTGAGTCCCTGCGGAGAGCGGAGCGTTTCCAGGGAGCCGCCAGGGAGACGCAGCCACCGGGCGCCCGCTGGAGGCTGTCACCGATGTGAGAGCGGCTGCTGCAGTGGGCAGGCGTCGGGCGCTAGCTCCCGTGGCAGAGCCTGGGCGCAGGCAGGGGCAGCAGCTACAGCGACGTGGGGCTGAATGGGGCAGCCCCAGGGAGCGGCTGGCGGGAGGGCGGGGGACCCGGGGCCCTGCGAGAGGCCAGGCCTGGCAGGTGTCGAGCCGACGAAGCGATGAATTGGCCGTGAAATGTGCCCGTCTGCGCACCACACGCACATGGGCCCTTGACCAATGGCTGCCATTAGCCCGCCCCCGGAGCCCGGCTGGACAACGAGCCTCGTGCAGCGGAGGCTAAATACCTGCCAGCAGCAGCTTCCGATTTTTAGAAGGGACTGAGCAGCCGGGGGGCTCCCTCGCGGCCCAGGGCTCCCCGTGAAACACCCCTGGACTCTCCCCTGGGAAGGCCTGGCCCAGCTCCATGGCTGGGGCAGCACCGGGCGGCCTCCTGCGGGCCGAGGGTCCGGCGGCTCCGTCCCAGAGCTGGAGGGCGGGTTCGCAGGACGCCTTGGGCTTGGTCGTCCCCAAGGAGCGGCTCCGGTTCCTGGCGGGCGCTGGTAGCGGAGCCGTCACCGGCCTGGAGGGGCTCCGTGCCCGGGCACCTCGAGGGCGCTGTGCCTGCACCGGCCTGCTCCATTCCCGCTCAGCCAGGGAAACTCACCCGTCCACAGGAGGCTAATGGGGCCTGCTCCTGCCTCCCTCGGGGCGAACGGGGCAGGGGCAGGGCTGGCCGGGTAGCAGGGCCAGGGAAGCGGGGTGGGTGCGAGGGCGCCTCCCACTGGCAGCAAGAGGCCTGCCCCACCCGCGTCCCCACAGGCTCGGCTGCAGAGAGGGCGCCCGTGTCGGGACCCTGCAGGGGGCTGGGAGCAGGTGGGGCAGCCGGGAGGGCTGAGGCCTGGGGGCCGGCGGGGGTCCCTGCTTTGCTCAGGCCCGGGGTGGCTGTGCACCAGGCTGCAGAGCGGTGCGAGTGCGGAAGTTCAGAGGGAGCCCTGGCAGGGCAGGGGCCAGAGGGGGGTTCCGGGGTTCAGCCATTCAGACACCCCCAAACTGGGCCGCTCGTGAACCCAGGCCAGGATGCCTGGCTCCCTGCTGCCAGCCCACCCCCTGACAGCCCAGGGAGTAGCCGGAGCCGGGTCTCTGCGACTGAGAATTCGGCTCTCCCTGCCCAGCAGCGTGGGTCTCTCCAGGCGCCTCTGGCCATCGCGGAGCCGCCGCCCGGTGCGCAGACTTTGCAGGGCGGCTGTGGGCCCCGGCCCCCTTAGCCAGGGCTGGGAACGCGCTCCAGCCTCCAGGCTCCCAGGCAGCCGGAGAAGCGGGGCTGCGTGAGGCAACACTGCCATGCGGTGGCCGGCTGGGGGACAGCTGCATTGCAGGGTCCCCTCTCCTGCCCTGGCGGTTCTGCGCTGCCAGGGCTGCACTGGGACCCGGCCCGGGCCAGAGGAGCCAGGCAGAGGGGCCGGTTCTCCGGGGCGCCGCAGCAAAAGCCCAACACGGGGTGGGAAGGCAGGAAATGCCCCAGTCCTCCGAGGGGGCTGGGCTTCGAGACCTCCCGGCTGCCCCGTGCGTCTTACCCGCTGAGCGAGGGCCAGCTCGACGCCAGGCACAGGCCTGGGCCCCAGGGCAGAGTCCCTCTGGGGGTGCGTCCCCGAGCCGCCTGCCTCAGTTTCCCCCCTGCAAAGCAGCTGGAGATGCCCCTGCCCGGGGGGGGGGGGGGAACCAGCGTGTGCAGTCAAGGGAAAGCCAGAGGCACCTCACCCTCCAGCCCCGGCCAGTTAGCCCCCGAGCGCCCCGCCCCCCATGGGGTTAATACCTCCCCGAGTGAAACTTCACGGCCCCACCCTAGCACAAGGGGCACTGAGAGGCTGGGTTCAAAGCTCAATAAAACTTTCTGGTTGGTGCTGGCTGGGAGTCGCTCTGGCAGGGGGGACCTAGGCCGTTCCGGGGGCAGCGGGGCAGACCCCCAGGTGAGAGGGGCTCCCCGAGAAGGGGCCGTCACGCTGGAGGGGGGTTCCACCAGGGACAGACGGGCCGAGCGTGGGCGGGACCTGTGAGCCGTGACACGTGGTAGCAGAGGATGGTTGGGGGTGCCCCCTGTAGACCGTTGGACTCAGAGATTTAATGGGATGCTAACGCAGATGCTGGAAACTTTTCTGGACCAGCCCCCGCGGGACTAGGACAAGGACTCCCCCACCTGCTGCTTCATACGGGGAAGTGCCCCAGGAATCCAGGGGTTCTCCCCATTTGAGTTGCTGTAGGGAGCAGGGCGAGGGGCCCCTGGACCTGTTGAGGGGTGAACGGGGGAGGGGGGAGGCCTCTCTGGATGGTGAGTCAGTGGTGGACGGACTGACCTTCCGGGAAGGCTCGCTGAGCTCATGGGCCTGGCCAAGGAGAACCCGGCCCAGGCCCAGAGGAGGCAGGAAGCCTGGTACGACCGCTCAGCATGTGCTGCTCCTAGGCCACCGGGGACCAAGTGATGCTCCTCATCCCGGGAGGAAGAACAAGCTGCAGGCGGCCTGGGACGGTCCCTTCGAGGGCGTCAGACAGGTAACGGGTGAGCTCTGGAGTGGGGCTGCCCAGCCGGGCCCACCGCCAGCGGGTGCACCAAGCCAGCACAGTGAAGCCGTACTAGGACAGGGAGAGGCTGGTGCTGGCCGTGTGGGGCAGGGGGAGGGGAAGGGGAAGGATCCCCTGGGGGTCTCTTCCCGGGGCCGAGGCTGGTGCCCCGCTGGAGTCAATGCCCCTCTCGGCCCGGCTGACCCCGGCCCAGCAGGCAGAGATCAGGGTGCTGTGTGCCTACCAGCAGCTGTTCTCCTCCCGGCCTGGATCACTGACCTGGACATGCACCTGATATAGATGGGGGCCCGTTCCCCATCCAGTGCACCCCATTCAGGGTCACTGGGAGAGCAGCCCGGGACCTGGAGAGGGAGGTGGGGGACATGCTGGTTTTCGGGGGGATCCAGTTTCCTCCAGCCCGTGGGCCCCCCCAGCAGTGCTGGTCCCCAAAAAGGACGGGACAAGCCAGTTCTGCGTGGACTGTCGGGAACTCAGCGCCATCACCGTGTCCGATGCCGACCCCATAGCCAGGAATGATGAGATCCTAGACAAGTGGGGGGCCCAGTTCCTCACTACTATGGACCTGACCACAGGGGACTGGCAGGTGCCCCTGGACCCAGAGGCCCGGGTGAAGTCGGCCTTCATCACCCCACTAGGGCTCTTTGACTTCCGGGTCCTGCCCTTTGGCCCCAAGGGGGCCCCGGCCCCCTCCCAGCCCTGGTGGGTCAGTTCCTGAGGGGGATGGAGGACTTTGCTTTGGCTTATATTGACGAGATCTGTGTGTTTGGCCAGACCTGGGAGGATCACGTGGTCCAAGTGAAGAGGGGCTGGGCCGTCTCCGGGATGCTGGGCTGACCGTAAAAGCCGGGAAGTGCAGGGTCGGGGTGGCCGAGGTGACGTGTCTGGGCCACCAGGTGGGGAGCGGCCGGCTGAAGCCGGAGCCGGCCAACGTGGAAGCCACCTGGGACTGGCCCCCCCAGACTAAGCAGCAGGCCCAGGCTCTCATTGGGAGGGCCGGGTGCTACCGGAGGTTCGTGCCCCATTTTAGTGCCCTGGCTGCTCCCCTGACAGAGCTGTGCAGGAAGGGCCGGCCTGCCGGGGGGGTCTGGACCGAGCGGTGCCGGGGGCTCTCGGGGCACGGACAGGCCCTCAGTCAGGGCCCGGTGCTGTCGGCCCGGACTGTAGCAAACTCCCTAGTGCTCACTGACGCTGACGCGGGGCTGATGCAAACTGACCCCAAGGGGAGCGACGTCCCCGCGTTACCTGAGCCGAAAGCTGCTGCCCAGGAGCAGCACGACATGGCCAGAGAGCCCTCAGCCCCCACCTCCCTGCCTGCCCTTGCCCCCCTGGCCTGTGCTCAGTCCCGGGCTTGCCCTCGACCCCCTTCCCCTCGAGGGCCTGCCCTCAGCCCCCGGCCCTTCCCACTTGTGGATTCCTCAATTTGCCAGCCAGGAGGAACTGCCGGGATCATCTCGTCTGAGCCCTGGTGAACCCGGCCAGAGACCTGCCCCCGGTGCCCCCAGTCTGGCTTTGGAAAGGCCCAGTGAGGGCGAAGGCACCAGGCCCTTGGGGCGTCGCTCTGATAGATCCTGCCCCAGAGTGAGAACTGTGCACCCCACGTCCGGCCAGGCTGGGTCAGAGCTCCCTCCGCCCGGCTGAGCCGTCCTGTCCTGTCCCACGTCCAGCCAGGCTGGGTCAGAGCTCCCTCCGCCCGGCTGAGCCGTCCCGTCCCACGTCCGGCCGGGCTGGGTCAGAGCTCCCTCCGCCCGGCTGAGCCGTCCCGTCCCACGTCCGGCCAGGCTGGGTCAGAGCTCCCTCCGCCCGGCTGAGCCGTCCCGTCCCACGTCCGGCCGGGCTGGGTCAGAGCTCCCTCCGCCCGGCTGAGCCGTCCCGTCCTGTCCCACGTCCGGCCGGACTGGGTCAGAGCTCCCTCCGCCCGGCTGAGCCGTCCCGTCCTGTCCCACGTCCGGCCGGACTGGGTCAGAGCTCCCTCCGCCCGGCTGAGCCGTCCCGTCCTGTCCCACGTCCGGCTGGGCTGGGTCAGAGCTCCCTCCGCCCGGCTGAGCCGTCCCGTCCTGTCCCACGTCCGGCCGGGCTGGGTCAGAGCTCCCTCCGCCCGGCTGAGCCGTCCCGTCCTGTCCCACGTCCGGCCGGACTGGGTCAGAGCTCCCTCCGTCCGGCTGAGCCGTCCCATCCCACGTCCGGCCGGGCTGGGTCAGAGCTCCCTCCACCCGGCTGAGCCGTCCCGTCCTGTCCCACATCCGGCCGGGCTGGGTCAGAGCTCCCTCCACCCGGCTGAGCCGTCCCGTCCCACGTCCGGCCAGGCTGGGTCAGAGCTCCCTCCGTCCGGCTGAGCCGTCCCGTCCCACGTCCGGCCAGGCTGGGTCAGAGCTCCCTCCGCCCGGCTGAGCCGTCCCGTCCCACGTCCGGCCAGGCTGGGTCAGAGCTCCCTCCGCCCGGCTGAGCCGTCCCGTCCCACATCCGGCCGGGCTGGGTCAGAGCTCCCTCCGTCCGGCTGAGCCGTCCCGTCCCACGTCCGGCCGGGCTGGGTCAGAGCTCCCTCCACCCGGCTGAGCCGTCCCGTCCTGTCCCACGTCCGGCCGGACTGGGTCAGAGCTCCCTCCGCCCAGCTGAGCCGTCCCGTCCTGTCCCACGTCCGGCCGGGCTGGGTCAGAGCTTCCTTGGCCAAGCGGCAGCGGCTCCCCCGGCAGGGCTTACAAGCCGGGATCACGCGCCCCCGGAGCCTGCCTTGCAACCTGGGACAGACTCAGCTCCTGACACCACCCTGCCTGCCAGGTTCTCCCTTCAATCCCGCCCCAGGCTCTCCTCTGACCCCACAACTTATCGCGCCTCCCTCAATGGGCAGCCCAGGGCGGGACGCAGGCCCCCAGCGGCCGTCACACCAGTGCTGAGTCCCGGGGTCGAATGACCTCTGGGCTGCAATCCCAGATCCCCTGTTCATGTAGCCCTGGAGCCGTTTGCTCCTCTGGCCACAGCCTCACACTGGGAGCTCCCGGTCAGGGGCCTGTCCACCCCAGCCCTCAGGCCTCTGACAAACCAAGGCCAGTGACACCCTCCCTGCCCAGCCTGGCTAATCGCCGTTTATGGATCTATTCATTTATCTGGTTCTTTTGTGAACCCTGTTAAAGTCTTGGTCTTCACAACATCCTCTGGCAAGGAGTTCCACAGGTTGACTATGCACTGTGTGAAGAAAAACTTCTTCTTATGAACCTGCTGCCTAGTAAATTAAGTTAGTGCATGAGCCTCTATAGCTAGAGCCACAAGCCAGCTGGCTCTCAGCTAAGGCTGTAGGGGAGAGTCATTCTCCCTCTCTTTCTAAATGCCACTCCTTGGGCCAGTGCACCACACCCACCAGGTGCATGGGTGACAGATGCGAATGGCTGGGGTGTGCATGTGTCTATATGTGTGCGTGTGTGTGTGAGCACATGCCTCGGTAATATGAATGCACACAAGGTGGATGCCTGCCTGTGGGCAGTATGTCTGCACGCTGTGTATGTGTCCGTGTCTCTGTCTGGCACAGGGTGAAATGCCAGACCTGCTCAGGGCGTTGTGACTGTCTCTTTAGCAGCAGCCCATGCGGAAGTTGCAAGCTCTACGCCACCTACTGCCCTACAGCGATTTGTTCTGAAACTGAGCGGGGACAAAGGTCGAACTGGAGGGTGTCGAGTCCTACCTATGCTGTTTGTGATGCCCTGACAGCTGAACTGTGTCCCTGCCCTGGAGCGGGGCGGGAAGTGAGCGCTGACCCTAGCACGGGTCCTGGCTCTGCAATCCGGGCGCAAGCAGCAGCTGGGAATGACAGGGTGAGCCCCTGTCATGGTAGGATGAGATGTGGGATTAGATGTGTCTGCTGGGCCAGGCACTGGTCATGCAGTAATTACAGGCAGGGCTGTTATGAGTGATTTAGGGAGCTGTAAGAACAGGGAAAGGCAAGACGGCTGTATCGGTGCATCACCCACCACACACACCGCCCCAGGCACAGCAGCATGGAACCAGGGGAGAGAATGAGAGATTTGCACCGTGACTCAGAACTTCAGCACAGCACCCCCTGCCACTCTGCCAGCCACAGCGTGGGCACAGCACCCCTCGGCCACTCCGCCAGCCACAGCGTGGGCACAGCACCCCACGGCCACTCCGCCAGCCACAGCGTGGGCACAGCACCCCACGGCCACTCCGCCAGCCACAGCGTGGGCACAGCACCCCCCGGGGCCACTCCGCCAGCCACAGCGTGGGCACAGCACCCCCTGCCACTCCACCAGCCATAGCGTGGGCACAGCACCCCCCTGCCACTCCACCAGCAATAGCGTGGGCACAGCACCCCCCTGCCACTCCGCCAGCCACAGCGTGGGCACAGCACCCCCTGCCACTCTGCCAGCCACAGCGTGGGCACAGCACCCCCTGCCACTCTGCCAGCCACAGCGTGGACAAAGCACCCCGCGGCCACTCTGCCAGCCACAGCGTGGGCACAGCACCCCCCTGCCACTCCGCCAGCCACAGCGTGGGCACAGCACCCCCTGCCACTCTGCCAGCCACAGCATGGACACAGCACCCCGCGGCCACTCCACCAGCCACAGCGTGGGCACAGCACCCCCCTGCCACTCTGCCAGCCACAGCGTGGACACAGCACCCCCCTGCCACTCCGCCAGCCACAACATGGGCATGGAACCCCCCTGCCACTCCGCCAGCCACAGCGTGGGCATGGAACCCCCCTGCCACTCCGCCAGCCACAGCGTGGGCACAGCACCCCCTGCCACTCTGCCAGCCACAGCATGGACACAGCACCCCCCTGCCACTCCGCCAGCCACAGCGTGGACACAGCACCCCCCTGCCACTCCGCCAGCCACAGCGTGGACACAGCACCCCCCTGCCACTCCGCCAGCCACAGCGTGGGCACAGCATCCCCCTGCCACTCCGCCAGCCACAGCATGGACACAGCACCCCCTGCCACTCTGCCAGCCACAGCGTGGGCACAGCACCCCCCTGCCACTCCGCCAGCCACAGCATGGGCACAGCACCCCCCTGCCACTCTGCCAGCCACAGCGTGGGCACAGCACCCCCCTGCCACTCTGCCAGCCATAGCGTGGGCACAGCACCCCCTGCCACTCTGCCAGCCACATCGTGGACACAGCACCCCCCTGCCACTCCACAAGGCACCGTGTGAGCACAGCACCCCCTGCCACTCCACCAGCCACAGCATGGACACAGCACCCCCCTGCCACTCCGCCAGCCACAGCATGGGCACAGCACCCCCTGCCACTCCGCCAGCCACAGCGTGGGCACAATACCCACTTGCCACTGCACCAGCCACAGGGAGGCCACTCCGCCAGCCACAGCGTGGGCACAGAACCCCCCTGCCACAGCACCAGCCACAGCATGGGCACAGCCCCCCCTGCCACTCCACTAGCCACAGCATGGGCACAGCATCCCTCTGCCACTCTGCCAGCCACAGAGTGGGCACAGCACCCCCTGCCACTCCGCCAGCCATAGCGTGGGCACCACACCCCCCTGCCACTCCGCCAGCCACAGCGTGGACACAGCACCCCCCTGCCACTCCGCCAGCCACAGCGTGGGCACAGCATCCCCCTGCCACTCCGCCAGCCACAGCATGGACACAGCACCCCCTGCCACTCTGCCAGCCACAGCGTGGGCACAGCACCCCCCTGCCACTCCGCCAGCCACAGCGTGGGCACAGCACCCCTCTGCCACTCTGCCAGCCATAGGGAGGGCACAGCACCCCCCTGCCACTCTGCCCGCCACAGCGTGGGCACAGCACCCCCCTGCCACTCCGCCAGCCACAGCATGGGCACAGCACCCCCTGCCACTCCACCAGCTGCAGTGGTAGGCGCTGTGTGACGGACCGGGCCGTGTCTGGGCACAGCTGAGGGCGTCCGCTCAGGGCGAACTGCTCGAATCCGGGGCTACTTACAGCCCCTGACTGGTGACCTCTCCACACAGGCCACAAACCAGTCCCACAGAGCGCTTCAGCTGCCTGCCTGAAGCCTCCCGAGCAAAACCCCTCCGACACCCCAGCAATATCCGTGCCCCAGATGGCCCCGGGCCTCATACACAGGTGGGGGGTCCTAGCACCCAATCCCACCTACCCCGAACAAGTTCTGTCCGGTTCCAAGAAACCAGCCACAGATCCCTGGTCAATTTACCCTCTGGACCTTACCCACAAATCACGCTGGGCCAATCCTTTAGAATCTATATCTAAAGGTTTATTATCACAGGAAAGAAAAGCATGAGAGTAAGGTTATTAAAGTACAGTACGTTACATGCACCGAATCTCCCAGTTCTCGATGCAGGCTCTAGCAGAGATGTTGCAGCTGCTGGTTTAAAAGTCCTTATTGCACATCCTACGATCAGGATGGGTTCACAGGTCTTCCGGGCTCTTCAATCCCTGCAGTGCTGCCTCTGGGATGAAGTGCTGAGCTGAGAACAAAATGGCATCGACCACATGGCCTCTTTATACGCCCTTCCTGGCCTCTTCTGGTCTCAGCAGGTCACCTGGTCCTCAGCCTCTCTCTGCTGGCTGCTTTTAGGTGTCCGCCCTCATGCTTTAGGTGTGTCTTTGGCCCATCAAGTGAAATTGTTCCACAGGGCTTCACTACTCAGCCTGTCCATAGCCATGCTTAACCACATTCACAGAAATATTCAGCTTCCACACAGATTACAGATCTACACACACAGACATTATATACTCACACAAACAGTGTACACAGGATCAGAAAACAACAAGCTCCCATTCAATACCTCACATGGCCCCCTTCTATATCATCGTTGGGGCCAGCACCCCCACCTATGGGTGCAGCAGCGATCTGGCTGCTTCCCTCCAATTCGGTAATGTGACACGCTGGCTGTGATCTTAGCCAGGGGCTGCCGTTCCCACTGCGGCTTGAGAGGAGAGGAGAGCTAAGGGAGGGGTGACCAAGGGGAAATGGAGCTCTGCTCTCGTACTGGTGGAGGGGCCTGGGTCTAGGAGCGCAGGGAGGTCCCTGGATCCAGCAGCCTGCCCCCCAGGCCTCGCTGTCTGTGTCCGGGCCAGGCCAGGCCCACGCCAGCCCCACGGGGCTGGACATGCCTTCCAGGATGAGCACTGTGCTTCACAGCCTGGCGCCGAGCTACGGGAAACCAAGAGCAGCTCTGTGACAGCGCGTCGGGGAGCCCCTCCCCCCCGACCCTGCACCCCCCCGCAGTCAGATGTGACTCCACCAGCCAGTAGACACAGCCCAGTGCAGGCTCCAAGCAGACACAGGACAGGCCACAGGCCCCGGAACCCCCTGTCCTGGTTTTAATCTCCTTCCTCCATGCTTCCCCCTGCTCCGACTGCCCCACTCCCAGGCCCTGCCCCCCCAGCCAGGTGGCGTCTCCCCCTCCCTTCCTTTGTCTCCCCCCCCAGGACGAGCCTTGTTCCCTGCCCACGCTGGGACTAGATGTCTGGACCAATCCACATGTGGGGGAGTCAGTAGGAATCACACAGCCCAGCGCAGCCAGGTGGGGACCCCGGGTCACAGAGCAGACAGCTCCCCCCACCCGCGTCACACTAAGCTCTGACACCAGAGAGGAGAGTATGGGCGGTGGGCAGGCAAACCTGCTTCTGCACCCCATCTCCCGGCCAGATCCTGCACCCACCCTCCTGGCCAGACACCTCACCCCCCCAGTCCGCTTCTGCACCCTCCCTCCTGGCCAGATGCCCCACCCCCCCAGTCCACTTCTGCACCCTCCCTCCTGGCCAGACGCCCCACCCCCCAATCCGCTTCTGCACCCTCCCTCCTGGCCAGACACCCCACCCCCCCAATCCGCTTCTGCACCCTCCCTCCTGGCCAGACACCCCACCCCCCCAATCCACTTCTGCACCCTCCCTCCTGGCCAGACACCCCACCCCCCCAATCCGCTTCTGCACCCTCCCTCCTGGCCAGACACCCCACCCCCCCAATCCGCTTCTGCACCCTCCCTCCTGGCCAGACACCCCACCCCCCCAATCCGCTTCTGCACCCTCCCTCCTGGCCAGACACCCCACCCCCTCAATCCGCTTCTGCACCCTCCCTCCTGGCCAGACACCCCACCCCCGCAGTCCGCTTCTGCACCCTCCCTCCTGGCCAGACGCCCCACCCCCCCAATCCGCTTCTGCACCCTCCCTCCTGGCCAGACGCCCCACCCCCCCAATCCGCTTCTGCACCCTCCTCCTGGCCAGACACCCCACCCCCGCAGTCCGCTTCTGCACCCTCCCTCCTGGCCAGATGCCCCACCCCCCCAATCCGCTTCTGCACCCTCCTCCTGGCCAGACGCCCCACCCCCCCAATCCGCTTCTGCACCCTCCTCCTGGCCAGACACCCCACCCCCAGTCCGCTTCTGCACCCTCCTCCTGGCCAGACACCCCACCCCCCCAATCCGCTTCTGCACCCTCCCTCCTGGCCAGACGCCCCACCCCCCCAATCCGCTTCTGCACCCTCCCTCCTGGCCAGACGCCCCACCCCCCCAATCCGCTTCTGCACCCTCCCTCCTGGCCAGACGCCCCACCCCCCCAATCCGCTTCTGCACCCTCCCTCCTGGCCAGACACCCCACCCCCCAGTCCGCTTCTGCACCCTCCCTCCTGGCCAGACGCCCCACCCCCCCAATCCGCTTCTGCACCCTCCCTCCTGGCCAGACGCCCCACCCCCCCAATCCGCTTCTGCACCCTCCCTCCTGGCCAGATGCCCCACCCCCCCAATCCGCTTCTGCACCCTCCCTCCTGGCCAGACGCCCCACCCCCCCAGTCCGCTTCTGCACCCTCCCTCCTGGCCAGATGCTCTACCCCCAGCCTGCTTCCGCACCCCACCTGTGACAGCGCGTTGGGGTTTTCCCGTCTCCTGCACCCCCGTAATGGCACGAACAGATTCCACCAGCCAGTGGAACAGAGGGAGTTTATTGCTTCTCCAGGATACAGCCCAGCACAGATGGAATCTGGTTCCAGGAACTGGGGCTAGGAGGCCTCAGTGCCCCCCCTTGAGATGGGGGTGGCTGGGCCCCTAAATCCCAGTCCCCTCCCTAGCTCCTTCTCCCCTGCTTCCCAGACAGAAACTCTCTTCCAGCCCTGCCCCCCCAGCCAGGGGCGGCATCCCACCTTCCTTTGTTCCTCTCCCTGGGGGGTAGGTGGTCTGACAGGTTGGGAGCCCCTTGCCTAGTGACTCCTCCTCTGCCCTGCTGGGTCGTGCTACAGCCAGTGGGGGTCACCCACAGCCCACTGCCCAGCACAGCAACCAGCCAGGTACCCCCACTACATCACAGTTCTCCCCCCTCCGAGAGCGAACTGAGCAGGGTCACTCCGCTCGTGACCTAGGGAAGTTCGGGTCCTCTGCGTGGGAACCCGCCCTGGGGACATGGGTGCTCCCCTTGACTCAGGCCGGCCGCGGCAAGGCCCCACATGAGCTGGCTTCCCTCTGTCCACTCGCCGCCCCGCTCCAGGGCGACTGGCACAGGCCTGTCCTCAGGGGTCACACCCACCCTTCCGCTGGCCTTGATCTCTGGCCAGGGTCTCTCGGGCCGGGGCCATGAGCCCAGTGAGCCTTCTCTGGACAGCCAGGGCAGCTTCCACCCCCGACGCTCCATCCAGGGAGGCCTTCCCCTCCCATAACTCTCTCAGCGAGCCCAGGGGGTCCTCTATACGGGGTAGGGACCCCCAAGCCGCTTTCCTCCTGCCTTGGGCCTTCCCACCCCTCTGGCAGGAGGGCAGTACCGCCTTCCCACAGGACCGGCAGTACCGCTGCACCGTCGCAAATATCCCCGGCCAGTAGAAGTGTTGGAGCAGCCTCAGCCGGGTGCTCCGGATCCCCCGGTGGCCTGCAACGGGGACGTCGTGGGCCAAATACAGCAGCCGTAAGCTGATTGTGTTGGCTTGGTGAATGATCTTCAGCGGAACCAAAATTCATTCTCGGATGAGATTCTCTTTCTCCTTCCATTCCTTTTGAAGAGAGATTAAGAAGACTTGGACTTTTCATCTTAAAAAAGCAGAGAGTAAGGGGGGAGGGGGGCGAGATATGATCGAGGTCTATAAAATCATGACGGGTGTGGAAAAAGTGAATAGGGAAAAGTTGTGTATTTATTCCCACAATATCAGAACTAGGGGTCACCCAATGAAATGAATAGGCAGCAGGTTTAAAACAAACCAAAGGAAGTTTTTCTTCATTCAGTGCACAGTCAACCTGTGGAACTCCTTGCCAGAGGATGCGGTGAAGGCTAGAACTTTAACAGAGTAGGTCTGACCCAGTCTGGCTATTCTTATGTTCTTATTAGTAGCTCTGCAGATTGTAAAACAGAAGCTACCCCAGTCAGATCATTTTAAATCCTCCGTTCCAGATAACTAGCATCCAAGAGTTTTCAAAGAGCTGGCTGAGGTATTCACTGGGACATTCATATTTATTTTCAATTTCCATACCTCTGCTAGCCCCCTGGCCACCCTGGACCCCACTCCCCCCGTCCATTGTCTTCTCCCCAGGTAAGAGAGTCACCTGGGCCCCTCTTCTCCCCTCCCTCCCCGTCCAAAGTTCTCCCCTCACTGGGACCAGCTGGGACGGTTGTTGGGTCCCTCTCTGGCCAGAACCGGCCTGTCCTGAGCAGGGCCAGGGTCACCAGGGCACCAGATGCCGGGCTCCAATTCTGGGCTGTTCCCGGAAACCACAAACTCCCCCCTTTGTCAAATTAAACCAGTAACCTCCGGGCACAGAGTGCCCCCTGTATGCAACCCCCCCCTTTGAACCCCCCAAACTCCCCACTGCCTCACACTGCACAGCAGACCCACAACGGCTCCAGTATTGTGATACGCCATGAACCAATGTCTGAACACGGCGGTGGGGCGGTAGATACCCTCGTTAGCCCCTTCAACAACCGCCCAGAGGCCTTCCTCTCCGAAACCTCCCATGCAGGGGAGCCGTCGGGCTGGGCTTTTCCCAGTGCCTTGATCACATTTCTCCCTTAGTGCAGCCCACAATCAGGGTGGCTTTTTTTGCCACAGTCACACCCCTATTTAGCGTGTGACCCACTCTGCCCGCTAGATCACAGTTCTCCCCCCTCCGAGAGCGAACTGAGCAGGGTCACTCCGCTCGTGACCTGGGGAGGTTCGGGCCCCCCCACGGGACAGCGCGTCGGCGATGATGTTGGCGCTCCCCTTGACGTGGATCACTTCCATGTCGTAGTCCTGCAGGAGCAGGCTCCACCGCAGCAGCTTGGCATTCGTCCCTTTCATCTGGTGTAGCCAGGTCAGGGGGCAGTGGTCGGTGAACACCGTGAAACGCCGGCCAGACAGGTACGGCTGCAGCTTTTGCAGGGCCCACACCATGGCCAGGCATTCCCTCTCTACGGTCGCGTAGCTCTGCTCCCGGGGCAACAGCTTCCTGCTCAGGTACACGATGGGGTGACGTTCCCCTTCTCGTCCGCCTGCATCAGCCCCGCCCCCAGCCCGGTGTCCGAGGCGTCCGTAAACACGATAAAGGGCTTGTCGAAGTCTGGGTTTACCAACACTGGGGCCTTGGCCAGGGCTTCCTTCAGTGCACAGAGAGCCCTCTGGCACTGCTCCGTCCAGACCACCCTGTCGGGCCTCCCCTTCCTGCACAGCTCTGTGATCGGGGCAGCGATGGAGCTGAAGTTGGGCACAAACCTCCGGTAGTACCCCGCCATCCCAATGAAAGCCTGGACCTGCTTCTTGGTCTGGGGCACAGGCCAGTCCCGGATGGCCTCCACTTTGGCCGGCTCTGGCTTCAAGCAGCCACTCCCCACCTTATGGCCCAGGTAGGACACTTCGGCCATTCCAACCTTGCACTTCCCAGCCTTTACGGTCAGCCCAGCCTCCCTCAGCCGATCCAGTACCTGGCTGACCTGGGCCACGTGGTCCTCCCAGGACTGGCTGAAGACGCAGATGTCATCGATGTACGCTAGGGCACAGTTCTCCATTCCCCTCAGCAGCTGGTCCACCAGGCGCTGGAAGGTGGCCGGCGCCCCTTTGAGGCCAAAGGGTAGGACCAGGAACTCATAGAGCCCCAGTGGCGTGATGAAAGCCGATTTCAGTCTGGCCTCCTGGTCTAGCGGCACCTGCCAGTAGCCCTTGGTGAGGTCCAGGGTGGTGAGATAGCGAGCTCCCCCCAGCTTGTCCAGGAGCTCGTTGGGCCTTGGCATCGGGTAGGCGTCGGACACCGTGATGGCGTTGAGCTTCCGGTAGTCCACGCAGAACCGGATCGACCTGTCTTTCTTGGGAACCAGCACCACGGGAGAGGCCCAGGGGCTGGAGGACGGCTGGATCACCCCCAGGGCCAACATGTCCTGGACCTCTCTCTCCAGGTCCTGGGCTGTTTTCCCTGTGACCCTGAATGGGGAGCAGCGCACCGGGGGGTGAGTGCCCGTCTGCACCCGGTGGACAGCCAGGTTGGTGAGACCAGGCTTGTCAGAGAACAGCTGCTGGTGGGAGCGCAGCACCTCCAGGATCTCGGCCTGCTGGCCCGGGGTGAGCTGGTCCGAGAGGGAAATTGACTCCAGCGAAGAGTCCTCTCCGGTCCCAGGGAACAGGCCCACGAGGGGATCCTCCCCCTGCTCCTCCCAGGGCTTACACACGGCCAGCACCAAGTTCTCCCTGTCCCAGTACGGCTTCATCATGTTCACGTGATTCACCGCTGGCCGCGCGTCTGTCCCGTCAGCTCCACCACGTAGTTCACCTCGTTCAGCTGCTTAACCACCTTGAAGGGGCCGTCCCAGGCGGCTTGCAGCTTGTTCTTCCGCACGGGGATCAGGACCATCACCTGGTCCCCGGTAGCGTAGGCGCGGGCCCGTGCATTGCGGTCGTACCAGACCTTCTGCTTCCTCTGGGCCCTGCTCAGGTTCTCTCTGGCCAGGCCCATGAGCTCGGCAAGTCTTTCCCGGAATGTCAGGACGTATTCCACGACCGGCTCACCCTCCAGGGAGACCTTCCCCTCCCACTCGTCTTTCAATAAGTCCAGGGGGCCCCTCACTCGCCTCCCATATAACAGCTCGAATGGCGAGAACCCCGTGGACTCCTGGGGCACTTCCCTGTACGCAAACAGCAGGTGTGGTAGGTACTTGTCCCAGTCCTGCGGGTGTGTGACAGCCTGTCACTGGTCGGGGGGCGGGGCGACCGGAGCCCCGATCCCCCGGAGACTGACGCCGGGGAACCAGCTCTCCGGCGTCCCCCCAGCGCGGGCGGGAGGCGGCGGCGGGCGGGGGTACTTCCCCCGCGCCTGCGCCGGCTGTGCCGCTTTAGCTCCTTCCCCGCGTCCCCGGACGGCGGGGGCGGGGGGGAGCAGATCAGCTGGGCGGCGGGGCACTGCGCGGCGGCGTGCCCGGAAGGGGCGGGGCCCCAGGGAGCGACTGCCGCGGCGGGCCGGCTCAAAAGGGCCGGCCGCCGGCGGAGAAGGAGGCAGGCTCCTGGCAGGAGCACCGGCTCGGACCCAGAGGCAGGACGGAGCCCGGGCGGCATACCCCGCGGCTGCCGGCCCGGCGCTGGTCCCGAGGCCTTCGGGACAGCCACTGCCCCTGGCGGTCCCTCAGCCCCACGGCAGACGGGGGGGCGCACCCCAGCGCGTCGCACACAGCGGGAGCGGGACGGCCGGAGACGGAACGGCACCCCAGAACGCTCCCCAGAGACAGCTTCCAGAGGTGAGCCGCCGCAGGACCCCGAACCAGGGTAGGTGCGAAGCAGGCGGGCGCGATTGGCGGGCACCGCCCGGAGGGAGGAAGGAGTCCGGGGCGGGGCGCTTTTGGCGACCTTGGGTGGACGAGTTGAGGAGGGATTAACCCCCCTCGTCCACCGCGTCGGGGCGCAAGTGAGCCCCGTCGCTTAGGGCCCCGGACTGGGACCCGGAGAGAGGGTGGGGCCGGGTCCCCCTCCCTCCACGAAGGGAACATCCCCCTACCCACGACCTTAGTGGAAGGTCGCCATCAGGCGGAACTCCAGCGAGTGAAAACTCTAAACCTGGGGCCTGCCGCCCCGTCCCGCAGAGGCGGATAACTATTGCCGGGTTCGCTGATCCCCCCTTCCTACTGGGAGGAGGTGATCGCACCCACCATCGGGGGTTCCCCCATTGGGGCCCCAGGGACTGAACAAGCCCTAGGAGGGGGCATGAGGGTTCGCTGACCCCCCCCCTCGGACCAAGAGGGGGTGATCGCACCCCGAAACCCCCACAGGGTGTTTGTGCATAAAGGTCCGTAGCATCTGCTTCAGAGTCCCATTGAACCTCTCCACCAGCCCGTTGGTCTGGGGGTGATACGCTGAGGCCCAGGTGTGTTGCACCCCACTCTTCTCCCACAAGCACCGGAGCAGGGCCGACATGAAGTTGGATCCCTGGTCTGTGAGAACCTCCTGGGGAAACCCCACCCTGCTGAAAATGTTCAGCAGTGCGTCTGCCACCGTGTCTGCCTCGATGGAGGGCAGGGCCACGGCCTCGGGGTAGCGGGTGGCGAAGTCCACCACCACCAGGATGTATTTCTTCCCCGTCCGGGTCGCTCTGTTGAAGGGCCCCACAATATCCATCGCCACCTTCTGGAAAGGCTCCTCTATGATGGGCAGGGGTCTCAATGCAGCTTTCCTCCTGTCTTGGGCCTTCCCCACTCGTTGGCAGGAGTCGCAGGACCGGCAGTACCGCTGGACAGCTGCAAACATCCCCGGCCAATAGAAGTTTTGGAGCAGCCTCAGCCGCGTGCGCCGGATCCCCTGGTGTCCCGAGAACGGGATGTCATGGGCCAGGCGTAGCAGCTTGCGGCGATACCTTTGGGGAACCACCAGCTGCCGCTGGAGCCCCCACTTGCCTACCGTCCCGGGGGAAAGCCATTCCCGGTACAGAAATCCCCTCTCCCACCGGAACTTCTCCTGGCAATCTCCTCCTAGGGGTTGCGCGGCACCCAGGTCAGCCCGGTCCCTCAGGGCCTGCAAGGAGGGATCCGCTCGCACCTCCGCCTGGAATTCAGCGGCTGGGGCTGGGACAGGGCCGTGGTTCCCCCCACTGCCTAGGTCCAACTCTAGGTCTGCTGGGACGGGGCCCTGGGCCCCCTGTTGGGGAACCTCCTCGAGTTCCGGGCCGCAAGCCCCTCGTGTGCTCTGGCTACGGGTGGTGACCAGCGTCCTGTGGGGTCCATCTGGCCACTCCTCTAGGTCACCCCCCATTAGCACGTCGGTGGGCAAGTGCGGGTGCACCCCCACTTCCTTGGGGCCCTCCTTGGCCTCCCATTTCAGATGCACCCTGGCTACGGGTACCTTAAAGGGGGTGCCGCCTATGCCCCTCAGTGTCAGCTGAGTGTCGGGTAGCATACGGTCTGGGGCCACTATATCGGATCGGGCCAGTGTCACCTCCGCCCCTGTGTCCCAGAAACCCGTCACCTTCCTACCATCCACCTCCAGGGGTATGAGGCAGTCCCTCCATAGGGGCCGTCCTGCCCCCACCCGGTACACGGGGAAATCTGCCTCCCGAGGGTCAGACCTCCCAGGGGAGGTGCACTGAGCATCCTTCCCCCCCCCCCCCGAGTGGAGGTTTGCTGGCTAGCTCCTGCCTCTGGGCCAGCCTGCCCTTCCTCCCGCCCCAGCCAGTTAACCCTGGAAAGTCCTAGGTCATGGGACCTGTTCTTGCGCCGGGTGCATTGAGCCCTCTTGTGGCCTCGTTGCCCACAGCGATGGCAAGTTAGGTTCTGTGGGCCCGTTTGGGTCGGCTCTGCCCGGGCCCTGGCTGGTTTTCTGGGGTATCGATGACTGGTCCTGGTCCCTGGGGCTCTCCTCGGAGGTGTCTCTCTCCGTCGCTCAGCCAAGAATCGGTCTCTGCGCGATTCCCTTTCTCTCCGGGACTCCCGTTCACACCCGGACCGGCTCTCCGTGAACTCATCCGCCAGTCTCCCGGCCTCCTGGGGGTTCTCTGGTCTCCGGTCCTTGAGCCACAGCCTCAGTTTGGGTGGGCACGCTTCATAGAACTGCTCCATCATGACCAGCTTGAGCAGCTCCTCTGCGGTCTGGGCTCCGACTCCAGACACCCACTTGCGGCAGTATTGCGCCAGGCGGGAGGCCAGATCCACATAGGTCTCCTGTGGCCCTTTCTGTACCCCCCGGAACTTCTTCCTGTACATCTCGGGGGTCAGCCCGAACTTGTGCAGCAGGGCCTCCTTGACTCGGTTGTAATCCCCTGGCTGTAGGTCCTCCAGCTGACTGAGCACTCCGGCCGCCTCCTGGTTCAGTGCGGGGACGAGCTCCTGTAGCCAGTCAGCTGGGGGGACCCATTGCAGTCCACAGGCCCTCTCAAAGGAGCTGAGGAACCCGTCTATGTCGCCCATGTCCTTCAATTGGGCCACCATGAGCCTCTCCAAGCGCCTGGCAGCCCCGGGACCCTGGGAGCCATCCGCACTTGGCTCAGCCGGTGCCCCGCCGGTTCTCCGCTCTGCCATGGCCAGCTCATGCTGTCGCTGCCTCTCTCGGTCCTGGCGGTCCCTTTCTCGATCTTGGCGCTCCTTCTCTCGGTCCTGGAGGTCCCTCTCTCGGTCCTCTACTTCCA
Source organism: Pelodiscus sinensis (assembly GCF_052426305.1). NCBI lineage: Eukaryota > Metazoa > Chordata > Testudines > Trionychidae > Pelodiscus > Pelodiscus sinensis. The sequence goes on along the minus strand of NC_143052.1, from coordinate 2,294,252 downwards.
ATTCCTTTATCCGCAGCTGGATCTCCAGCCGCCGCAGCTCCGCTGGGCTGGCCCCTGCCCTAGATGGGCTACGGCTTGCAGGCCTCCCGGGAGACGCTGTCTCATCTCTCCGGTGGGTTCCAGCGCTCCTCCCCCTCTCTGAGCCTGACACACTCTCAGGGGCGGTCTGGCTGCTTCCCCTAGGGACAAGATCCTGGCCCTGTGGCTGGTTGTTCTCTTCTAGCTGAGCAATCAGTTGGGCCTTGGTTGCTTTCCGCACAGGCAAGCCCCTCTCTCTGCACAGCCCCACCAGCTCTGCCTTCAAGAGTCGGGCGTAGGCCATCTGCCCGCTGGTCCCCTCGGTGCAGACTCACCAGTCTAGTGCTGCAGCGCCCCACGATTCCCAGGAAATGCTTCGCTCTGTCTCCAGCACGCCTGGCTCCAGGGCTCTTGCTTCTACTGCGCCTTGTCGCTCGCCGCTGGAAGCTCCATCCACGGGGTGCAGTGCATCCCACTTCTGACACCAGTGTGACGGCGCGTTGGGGTCCCCCGTCTCCTGCACCCCGAAATGGCATGAACAGACTCCCCCAGCCAGTAGCACAGAGGTGGTTTATTGCTTCTCCAGGATACAGCACAGCACAGATGTCATCAGGCTACAGGGCAGGCCTAGGATGCCTCAGCCCCCCTTGAGATGGGGCAGGGGTCTCAGCTTCTAAACCCCCCAGCCTGTAGCTGAGGCTGCTTCCTCCATCCTCCCAGCCAAGAACTAACTCCCCCTCTCCAAGCCCTTCCCCCAGCCAGGGCAGCATCCACCTCCCTTTGTTTCTCCCCATGGGGGGTTGGCTGGTTCAACCGGTATGGAGTCCCCTTTGCATAATGAGGTTTTCCCTGCTGGGTCTTGCTCCAGACAGCAGAGGTCACCACAGCCCAGCAAGTCCCCCCACTACGTCACACTCTCCCTGGGGGGTGGCTGGTCGGACAGGTTTGGAGCCCCCTTTGCATAATGACTCATCCCCTGCCCTGCTGGGCCGCGCTGCAGCCAGCAGCCAGTGGAGGTCACTCAGCCCACTGCCCAGCCCATCCAGCGTGGGGCACTGGGCTCTCCCGGTCCCCACCACCCCCAGGTGCCTGCGATTCTGGGCTGGGCCAGCTCCATGCTCGTGGGCCCGGCTCCCTGCCAGCTTTGCACTGCCTGCAATCCCCCCTTGCCAGGCTACGGTGAGCGGGTACCCCCCACTATGTCACACAGGGTGACAGGGAAGGGATGTGCGGGGAGCTCTGGCCTGCGTGAGTGCACGAGGGCTCGTGCGAGGCTGCCTCTGGAGACACCCAGGGATTCTTCCAGGTGAAGGCAGCATCTCCGCTGCCAGCTGCATCACCACGGGGCTGCTCCTGGGCAGCACACTCTGTCTCCCCCACTCCCTGGAGGGGAAGCTCGCCTGGCTGGCCCCTGGCCCCGGCATTTCCAGCTGGGCAAGGCAGGCAGCAGATGCCTCCTGGCAGCACCTTCCCTCCCCTTCGCACAGGAGCTATTGGCGCCGTGCTGCCCGCTCCCGCTCACCGTAGCCTGGAAGGGGGGATTGCAGGCAGTGCAAAGCTGGCAGGGCACCATGCCCACGAGCATGGAGCTGGCCCAGCCCAGAATCGCAGGCACCTGGGGCTGGGGGGGACTGGGAGAGCCCAGTGCCCCACGCTGGACGGGCAGGGGGGAAATCTCGCCAGGGCCCGGCAGGAGCGTGACCAGACCCCTGGGCGGCTGAGGCCGGGAGAGAGGAGGCTGCTGCAAGAGGCGGCAGGGGGGCTGGCGGGCAGAACTGCCCTCCCTTCACTTCCAGAGCCGGGGAGAAAGGAGACGAGGGGCCCGGCACAGAGCCTGGGGCAGAGCCTAGCCTAGGGCAGGTGTGCCGGGCCACCCCCAGGCCCAGGGAAAAGGTCGGCCCTGCCAGGAATCCCACCGCAGGCAGCCCAGCCTTCCATTGCAGGGTCTCCGGCTGACAGCTGACTGCTGAGACTTTCTATTTTTAGCTCTCAGGCGGCTGCTCTTCCCGCAGTGGCACAAAACCCAGCCAGGGCCCGTCAGCGCGTGCATGTGTGTGTGTGTGTGTGTGTGTGTACTTGCGTGCACGTGTGTGCACGCGCACACAGATAATCCGTGTCTGGGGAGGGACACAGAGGTGCGTGTCTGTGAAAACGTCGGGGTAGGTGCCTCTGTGACACAGACGTGTCTGTGCATGAACGATCGACGTTGGGGTGTCTGCAGTGACGTCTGTGTGGGTGACTCACCTACAGCTGTGTGTGTGGGTGTGCGTGTGACACAGACGTGTGTGTGACTAGCCCACGCCTGAGGATTCGTGTGATACAGATGTGAACTGTGAATAATCCACAGCTGTGTGTGCGCAGGGGTGTCACTTGTGGGCGCGTAAATAATCTGGAGGATGCCTGAAGAAACTCCACCTCTGGGTGTGTGTGTCACAGGTGTGTCATGCACAGTTATGCATGCATGTAACACGGGGGTTCCCTGGAATTGACAGGAAGCCCCCCCCATCCCACCCAGCCACTTGGGCTGGCTGGTCTCTATCACTGGGGTAGGGGGGAGCTGCCTGCCTGGGTGCGTGAAAAGCTACATCTGTTTGTGAGTGAATAGTGCACACTTAGATGTGCAAGCATGTTATACACAGAGAGGAAGTGTCTGTATGTGTGTGAACAAACTGTGTGGGTATGCTCGGGGTGTGTGACACAGAAGTGCGCATGCTGCGTGGGTGTGCCCAATGTGTGTCTGACACAGAGGTGTGCATGCTGTGTGGGTGTGCCCAGTGTGCATGACACAGAGGTGTGCATGCTGTGTGGGTGTGTAACACAGAAGTGTGTGTGCTGTGTGGGTGTGCTCAGTGTGTGTGAGACACAGAGGTGTGCATGCTGCATGGGTGTGCCTGGTATGTGTCACACAGGTGTGCATACTGCGTGGGTATGCACAGTGTGTGTGTGACACACAGAGGTATACATAATGTGTGAGTGTGCCTGGTGTGTGTGATACAGAAGTGTGCATGCTGCGTGGGTGTGCACAGTGTGTGTGACACAGAGGTGTGCATGCTGCGTGGGCATGCCTGGTATGTGTCACACGGAGGTGTGCATGCTGGGAGCCAGTGAACAGATTGTGCCTCTCTGGATGTGTCAGACAGCCGCAAGCATAAACGTGAAGGCCAATAATGTCTCGGGTGGGGAGAGGGGCAGGCAGACAAGGGTGTGTCCCAATAAGCCGCAGTGTGTGTGTGTGTGTGTGTGTGTGTGTGTGTGTGTGTGTGTGTGTGTGTGTGTGTGTGTGTGTGTACAGGATACTAATCTACAGCTATGGATGGGATGGAGAAGCCCAGAGCCCAGGGAGTGAGAGTGGAAGTGTATGGGGTTATGTGCAGTTATATATAGTGTGTAGAGGGGCTGCGTGTAGCTATATATAGTGTGGGGGGGGGGGTTGTGTGTGGCTATATATAGTGTGTGGGGGGTTGTGTGTGGCTATATATAGTGTGGGGGGTTGTGTGTGGCTATAAATAGTGTATGGGGTTGTGTGTGGCTATAAATAGTGTATGGGGGTGTGTGTGGCTATATATAGTGTGGGGGGGCTGTGTGTGGCTATATATAGTGTGGGGGGGCTGTGTGTGGCTATATATAGTGTGGGAGGGTTGTGTGTGGCTATATATAGTGTATGGGGGTGTGTGTGGCTATATATAGTGTGGGGGGGTTGTGTGTGGCTATATATAGTGTGGGGGGGCTGTGTGTGGCTATAAATAGTGTATGGGGTTGTGTGTGGCTATATATAGTGTGTGGGGGGGTGTGGCGTGTGGGGAGGGGGTTGTGTGTGGCTATAAATAGTGTATGGGGGTGTGTGTGGCTATATATAGTGTGTGGGGGTTGTGTGTTGCTATAAATAGTGTGGGGGGTTGTGTGTGGCTATATATAGTGTATGGGGGCTGTGTGTGGCTATATATAGTGTATGGGGGCTGTGTGTGGCTATATATAGTGTGGGGGGGTTGTGTGTGGCTATATATAGTGTAGGGGGCTGTGTGTGGCTATATATAGTGTGGGGGGTTGTGTGTGGCTATAAATACTGGGTGTGTGTGTGTGTGCCTATAAATACCGTATGGGTGTGTGTGTGGGTATATATAGTGTGGGGGGTTGTGTGTGACTATAAATAGTGTGTGTGTGTGTGTGTGTGTGTAGCTATATATACCACATGGGTGTGTGTGTGGGTATATATAGTGTGGGGGGTTGTGTGTGGCTATATATACCGCATGGGTGTGTGTGTGGCTATATATAGTGTGGGGGGTTGTGTGTGGCTATATATACCGCATGGGGGTGTGTGTGGCTATATATACCGCATGGGTGTGTGTGTGGGTATATATAGTGTGGGGGGTTGTGTGTGGCTATATATACCGCATGGGTGTGTGTGTGGCTATATATAGTGTGGGGGGGTTGTGTGTGGCTGTATATACCGCATGGGTGTGTGTGTGGCTATATATAGTGTGGGGGGGTTGTGTGTGGCTGTATATACCGCATGGGTGTGTGTGTGTGGGTATATATAGTGTGGGGGAGTTGTGTGTGGCTGTATATACCGCATGGGTGTGTGTGTGGGTATATATAGTGTGGGGGGTTGTGTGTGACTATAAATAGTGTGTGTGTGTGTGTGTGTGTGTGTGTGTGTGTGTAGCTGTATATACCGCATGGGTGTGTGTGTGGCTATATATAGTGTGGGGGGTTGTGTGTGACTATAAATAGTGTGTGTGTGTAGCTGTATATACCGCATGGGTGTGTGTGTGGGTATATATAGTGTGGGGGGTTGTGTGTGACTATAAATAGTGTGTGTGTGTGTGTGTGTGTGTGTGGCTGTATATACCGCATGGGTGTGTGTGTGGGTATATATAGTGTGGGGGGTTGTGTGTGACTATAAATAGTGTGTGTGTGTGTGTGTGTGTGTGTGTGTGTGTGTGTGTAGCTGTATATACCGCATGGGTGTGTGTGTGGCTATATATAGTGTGGGGGGTTGTGTGTGACTATAAATAGTTTGTGTGTGTGTGTGTAGCTGTATATACCGCATGGGTGTGTGTGTGGCTATATATAGTGTGGGGGGTTGTGTGTGACTATAAATAGTGTGTGTGTGTGTGTGTAGCTGTATATACCGCATGGGTGTGTGTGTGGGTATATATAGTGTGGGGGGTTGTGTGTGTCTATATATACCGCATGGGTGTGTGTGTGGCTATATATAGTGTTGTGTAGCCAGAGCGTGTGTGTTTGTGTCCCGGCTCTGTTCCCGGCGCGGGCTGCACCCCCCGAGCCGGGCCGGGCCGGGCCGGGCCTGCGGGGGGGGGGGGGGGCGGGGTTACCGCGGCTCCCTCCCGCGCTCCCGGCGGAATCCTGTTACTATTTCGGGACTCCAGTGTTTCCAGGGGAACCCTAATGACGCAGTGACGTCAATGCAGGTCACTAGCGGAGCGGGGCGAGGAGCAAGCGGCTCCCCGCGCCCGGTGCAGCCGGGAGGTGCAGCCGGGAGCCGGGCGCGGGCGCGGCGGGGCAGGAGCCGGGCGGGGGGCCCGGGCTGCCCCGGCGGGGCGGAGCGGAGGCTGCTGGTTGCCCAGGTAGGTGGATCCTGGCTGCTCCTCAGGGCGGGGCGGGGCGGGGCGGGCGCGGGGGCTGCCGGCAGGACCCCAGCGCGGGTTGCGGACACCCGGGGGCGGGGGCTCCTCTGGCCGGGGCGGGGGGGGGGGGCGGCTGGAAAAGCGGGTCGCTCCCCCCCCAGCGAGAGCCAGTGTGTGCGTGTGTGTCTGTGTGTCTGTCTGTGCATACGTGTGTGCGTGCGTGTGTCAGTGTTGTCTCTGCGCGTGCATATGTGTTGGTGTGTCAGTGTGGTTGCGTGCTTGTGTGTCTCGTTGTGCATATGTGCGTGCGCGCGTGTGTGAATAGGCACATGTGTGTCTGTGCCTGCGTGCGTGTGTGCGCGCGCCCCTGTGCGTATGTGTCAGTGTGTGAGTGTGCACAGGCGTGCCTCCGTGTGTGCTTGTGCGTGTGTCTCCCTGCGCCTCTCTCCCGGGGGACGTGTGGAGCGCTCCCGCCCCGGCACCCTGCCCCGGGGGTGCAGCCCTGCCCGCGGAGCACCCGCCCGGTTGCCTGGCTCGGCCTCGGATTTCAGTACCGCGGACAGTTCCCCGCCCGGCGCTGGAGTTCGGCTCTTCTGGCTGGGGCGGGGGGCTGGTTGCTCCGGATCTGAGGGGGTTGGGTGTCTCCACGCTGGTTGCTTCGGATCTGGGGGGGGGGGGGGGGGGAGCTGGATATCTCCACGCTGGTTGCTCTGGATCTGGAGGGAACTGGGGGTCTCTGTGATGGTTGCTCCGGATCTGATGGAGGTCTGTAGGTTTCCACGCTGGTTGCTCTAGATCTGGGGCGGGGGGCCTAGATGTCTCCACTGTGATTGCTCCGGATCTGGAGTAGGGAACGAGGGTCTTGGAGCTGGTTGCTCCGGATCTGGGGGGAACTGGGGGTCTCTGTGCTGGTTGCTCCAGATCTGGGGTAGGAACTGAGGGTCCTGGAGCTGGTTGCTCCGGATCTTGGGGGCTGGGTCTCTGTGCTGGTTGCTCCGGATCTGGGGTAGGAACTGAGGGTCCTGGAGCTGGTTGCTCCGGATCTGGGGGGCTGGGTCTCTGTGCTGGTTGCTCCGGATCTGGGGGGCTGGGTCTCTGTGCTGGTTGCTCCGGATCTTGGGGGCTGGGTCTCTGTGCTGGTTGCTCCGGATCTGGGGTAGGAACTGAGGGTCCTGGAGCTGGTTGCTCCGGATCTTGGGGGCTGGGTCTCTGTGCTGGTTGCTCCGGATCTGGGGTAGGAACTGAGGGTCCTGGAGCTGGTTGCTCCGGATCTGGGGGGCTGGGTCTCTGTGCTGGTTGCTCCGGATCTGGGGGGCTGGGTCTCTGCGCTGGTTGCTCCAGATCTGGGGGGGCTGAGTGCTGGTTGTTCTCATTGCCAGCTTGCTGGGTTTCTGCCCTCGGTATCGGGGGCGGGTGGAGTGTGTGCACTAAACCCAAACCCTCTGCCTTTTTCCATGGCACCCTCCTGAGCCCCTGCCCCACCTCTGGGTGCTGTGGGAGCCCGGAGCACCCTCCCTCCAACCAGCCGCTGCTTCCTTCCCTTGCCTGGCCCAAGCGGCTTGCCCAGCCCGAGGGCGCCCAGTGGGTAAGGCTTTTCCTGGGAGCTGCCCTCGCTGCTGACCACAACTGCCCCACATAAAGTGCAGGACCCAGGTGCCAGGTGCCAGGCGGGCCCCAGGCTGGTGCTAGGCTGACCCCCCTTGGGGTACAAGCACCATTGCGGGGGGCCATGCCCCTTCCCAGCTGTAGAGAGCTGCATGCAAGTGCCAGCCACAGGGCCAGGCTGGACTTTTCAGCAGGCCTGGGGCAGGTCTCCCCATAGCTCCCTGGCCAGGGCACTGGACTAGCTCTGGGTGCAGGCAGAGGGCCGTTCCCCAGACTGAGCAACCAGTATCTCTCATGACAGGGAGTGCAGCCACCTGCCCCCCTGCCCTGCACCAGCACCAAGCACCCCCAGGAGCAGGGCGAGGCAGGCCATGCCCTGGGCACAACCAGCCACCGGAGCCCTGGTATCCAACCCTGGCCTGATCTCTTATTTGACCCAGGAAAACCAGCCAAATGGCAAGTCAGCCATGCATTCCCCAGAGCCCAGAGCGCTGCAGGGAAACCTCCCCTGCTAGCCCTCTGAGCCAGGGCTGTGAACCACAATACCTCTGCTAGCCTCCATCTGTGCAGCCAGCCCGCGGGCCAGGCCATGCTCCCTTCCCTGTCGCGTGCCCGAGGCCTTCTGCAGGGTTCTGGACTCACCCCCACGGTTCCCCTGCAGAGACGCAAGCCGAGAGCGGTTGTACGCTCACGCACAGCCAGCCAAAAGCTACAGCGACCCCCGGCTGTGCTTGGTGAGAGCCATGCTCCTCGCTGGGCTGAGTCAGCTGGAGCCGTGGGGTTGAGAGCAGGAGCGAGAATGTCCCCATTGGGTGACGGCGGCACCCTGGCTCCCGTGGGGCATGGCTTTCGGGGAGAGAACTGGTCGCAGCTTGGGGGGCGACCAGACCTGTGACGGCACATTCTGCCAGCCCCACTGCCAGGCTGGGTGGGAAAAGGCGCTGGGCACAGGGCGGCAGCATCCGGCCATGGGGGAGACAGGCCGAGGCTTTTCACAGGCAGCAGAGCTGAGCCACGTCAAACAAAACCCTCCCCAGAAAATGCCCAACATGTAGCAGAGAGAGAAACCAGGAGCTAAGCCACAGTTGGCGATTCCTCTCGCCGGCGTCATCCCGCCGGCTGTAGGGGGTCGCTCTGGGCTGGGGACCACCGGTGCCAGCCCCGGCCACCTCTCCGACTGTCCATGGCCACTCGCCGGCATCCTCCCAGACCGGGCTCCGCAGAGCGGTAGCCTGCAACCGGTGCCACTGCGTGGACCATCAAAGCTGCCGACTCATTCAATGGCGGCACAGCTGGGCGAGCTGCAGGACCGGGCTGGTTTCTGAACAGGGGCTTTGTGGCGGTGCAGACGGACCCGGCGCTCACCCCATCAGCCGCAGGCAGGTAATTCCGCCCCAGGCAGAGACCGGCTAAGCAGAGGGGCCTGGGAATGGCTCTGCCGTGGGTTCCGGTCCCATGGTGCAGGGGCAGAGCGAGAGCCCAGACAGGCCAGCAGCAGGCGGCTCTCGGAGAGCTGCGTTGCGTCCTCCCACTGGGGCCTCTGGCCGCTGGTGCGCGGTGCAGGTTCCCTGCTGCCATTCTGGGGGCCAGCAGCCAAATGACAATTTGTCGGGCTTTGCACAAACTTCTCCTCCTGGCTGGGCCGTAGGGTGGGGCCTCTGTGGCAGTTCCCGGTGGCCCCTGAGCAGCCCTGGCCGTTGGGGGAGACGCTTGCCCAGGTTCTCGTCAGTGCTGGTGTTCCCGGAGGGGCCCAGCCGGTGTCCAGAACTGCTCTCCGTGCAGCCCTGCCAGGGGTGGCTGGATTCGCGAGGCACACCAGCACAGTGGCTTGGTGCAGATTCCTTAGCCCACAGCTGAGGTTTTATGAGCCCGTAACCGTCCCTTCAGTCCATGTCCGGTGGCTCAGGAGTTTCAAGGTCAGCGCTGCCTCCTTTTAATAGGCAGCGGGTTTAAAACAAAGGAAAGGCACTATTTCTTCATGCAGCGCACAGGCAACCTGTGGAACTCCTTGCTGGAGGATGTTAGGAAGCCAGGACTTTAACAGGGTTTAAGAAAGAAGTAAATAGATTCCTAGAGGTTAGGTCCATCAATGGCTATTCGCCAGGATGGGCAGGGGTGGTGTCCCTGGATTCTGGCTGTCGGGGCTGGGAATGGGTGATGGGGAGGGATCACTTGATGTTTCCCTGTTGATGTCTCCCTCTGGGGCACCTGGCATTGGCCGCTGTGGGCAGACAGGACCCTGGGTTGGATGGACCATGGCTCTGACCCAGTGTGGCTGCTCTGATGTTCACCCCAAGGAAGGAGGAGCCTTTGGGGAAGGCACTGGCCAAGACCAAGAAGGTCTACGACAGACTCACTGTGTGACTTGGGGCAGAGCCACCCTGCACAGAATGGGGGCAGTCTGACGGGGGGGGAGATAAATTCATTAAAGTGTGTGGGGGGACTCAGCTGCTCATGGGGGGTGGGGATGGCTCAGAACCAGGTGGCTGAGGGGGGCCCCTTTTCCCGGGTTTGGCAGTGGTGTCTGCTCGTGCTGACCGTGTGCTTGGAGCTGCACGACACATAGGCAGGCTGGGCAGGTCCTGCCCTAAGAGTGACAGGATCCAGGGGGAGATCCAGAGGTGGGGGCTGATGGGGGGGTCTTCCTCGGCACCCTCCTTGCACCTGCTCCCGGAGGGAGGGCTGGTGTGCGAGACAGATGTGCAGGAGGAGAAAGTGGCAGGTTGGTGAATGGGGAGCACAGCTGGCATTGCCCCCCCCCCGCCTGCCAGGTCTGCCCTGCTGTGGCTGTCACAGGACCCAGGCTGGCACCGCCCAAGGAACAGGGCCTCCGCTGCCCCGGACTCTCTCAGACGGACCCAGGGGCTGCCTCACTCGGCCAGATACTTGCTGAGAACTGGCCTCTGGTGCCCGGAGGGGACCCACCTGGTGCCCTAGATCAGAGGCCGAGGTGAGGGATGCACACAGATCTGCTGAGCCCCTGTCCTCCACTTGCCTCCATCCCACACCCTTGGGCCAGTCCCTGCCAACTCAGGCCAGGTGCCACGGCTGGGACACACCCAGCCCCCGTGCCCAGCACGTGCCTGGACCCGGCCTCTCCTCGCCCAGCAGCTGCAGCCCTGGCGTGCGGTGCGGAGGTTAACCCAGCACAGAGCAGGATGCGCATGAAAGTGACGAGCTCGGCGGCTGGGAGCGGCTCGGGCGGACCGGATCAGAACAGGACACGACCCCGGCCGCGCGGCGAAACGCTGTGAAATCAATCCCAGGAGCAGCAATGCGGAGTCCGCCCGGCGAGGGCTGCTCACACGCAGCCAAAGGCGGGGGGTAAGCCAAGGGGCTGCCGAACTGAACCGCGGTGGCTGTGGGATGCCTGCAGAGAGCCCTGGACTGGCTGGATGGCCGCTGTCAGTGCATGTTCCCCAGCAAAAGCAAAAGGGAATTAGCCTCTGCCCTGGGTAGGACTCGGAGGGGGTGGGGCCACATTTAGGCCCGTCCCACCTCATGAATAAAAACTCATGTGGAGAGACGAGAAGGAGATGGGGGGAGTAGCTCTGCCCAGATCGCGGGGTTCGCAGCCTGCCAGTGCGGTGCTCGGAGCCGGAAGAGAGCAGTGTCATGGGATCAGGCGACAGGAGGGACGCGCAGACCCTCACTGGCTTGGGACGGCCCGTTCACCCCAAGGACGGGCGCTCGGGCGCAGAGGGGAGCCGGCTGCATTACCAGACGCAAAGACCCTGGAGCTAAATGTCTGCACCATCAGCCAATTCCTTCGTGCGCAAAGAGCCAGCGCTGGATGGTGCCATCTGAGTGAGGCTGGAGCCTCCTATTTGGGTTCCTGGCTCCCTGCACAAGTTGCTTGATTGCTGCCTCAGTTTCCCCCAACTACAAGCCAGGGATAAGGCTCTTTCCCTGGCTCTCGGGGAGCTGCCTGGAGAAACGCTTTAGGGCCTGCAAAGAATTTGGGTGCTTTGGGGGATTTTCCTCTGCGTCCGAGCCGCTAAACCAGGGAACTGCACCTGCAAAGGCAGGGGCCGGGTCTTGGCCCTTCCGAGAATGTACCCAGGGCACCCTACGCCAACCCCTCCCCCGCCCTTTCAGGGATGACCCAAGATGCTGTTCGGGGCTCGGAGCCAGGGGGCCGCAGGCTGGGGTGCGGCAGGAGGAGCCCAGGTGTCCGGTCCTGGGGCTCCCAGCTTCCTGGTGCGACTCAGCGTTGCCCGGCTGCAGGAGCAGCTGGGAGGGGCAGGCCACACATAAGTCGGGGCGCGTGGTGGGAAGGGCCAAGGGACCGCCTGAGCGGTGGCCACGTGGGCGTGGCGCCCCACCACGCACCTGGCTCCCGAAGGGCTCCCAGGAAGGTGCAGGCCTCTGAGCAGGCGCCCGGTATCGCTGAGCCGGTCGGAGCTGTGTCCGCCTCCCCGGGGACAAGCAGAGCAACCATTCCTCGTGGAATGAGGAGAACCGGTAGTTCCAATTAGGATCTTTAATTCCAACCACCTGCTCCGTGCCGCGTGTAGCCGCGTGTAGCTGCGTGTAGCCGCGTGTAGCTGCGTGTAGCCGTGGGTACGGAGTTCGGACTAAGGGGGATTTAAAAATGGCGGCGCCCGGGAACATGCAAATGAAGCCCGGGATATTTAAATCCAGGGCTTCATTTGCAACTCCGCTTGCCCTCATTACCTTACCTAGCTCGAACTAATGAGCTAGTGTAGACGGACCCTTAGACACCTCTAGGGACGGAGACTCCACCCCCTCCCCAGGGAGCCCAGCCCAGGGCTTCCCACCCGCCTAGGGAAAGAGTTTTTCCTAATCTCCAACCTAGACCCCCCCCCCCCCACTGCAACTTGAGCCCATCGCTCCTTGTTCTGCCCCCACTGAGACCAGCCTCTCGCCAGCCTCTTTGGATCCCCCCTTCAGGGAGTTGCCGGCTGCTCTCAACCCCCCTCGCTCTGCTCTTCTGCAGACTGAACAAACCCAAATCCCTCAGCCTCTCCTCTAGGTCATTTGCTCCAGCCCCCTCATCATTTTGGTCGCCCTCCGCTGGCCCCTCTCCAATGCACCCACATCCTTTCTGTAGTGGGGGGCCCAGAACTGGACACAATACTCCAGATGTGGCCTCACCAAAGCCGAATAAAGGGGAATAATGACTTCTCTGGATCTGCTGGCAATGCTCCTCCTAATGCCCCCTAATATGCCATTCGCCTTCTTGGCTACAAGGGCTCCCTGTTGACTCATCTCCAGCATTTCATCCACTCTAGCCCCCATGTCCTTTTCTGCCAGTCGGTTCCCAGCCTGGAACAATACTTGGGATTCTTCCGTCCCAAGGGCAGGACTCTGCACTCGTCCTTGTTGAACCTCATCAGATTTCTTTTGGCTCAACCCTCCAATGTGTCTAGGTCAGTCTGGACCCTTCCCTGCCCCCCAGCGTATCTACCTCTCCCCCCAGCTTAGTGCCACACTCAGAATGCTGAGGGTACAACCCATCCCCCCCTCCAGGCCATTAATGAAGGTGTTGAAGCAAACCCGCCCCGGTCCCGACCCCCGGGCGCTCTGCTGGTGTCCTCGGCCGGGGTTACTCACCCCATCAGGACAGCCGGGGTGTGTAGCCGTGTCCGATTCTCCTGCCGCCGGCTGTGAACTACACACGATGCCCTATTGGCCAGGCTGCTGCACAAAGCGCGTCCCCTGTCCAATCAGGGGCAGGAACAAAAGCCACGTGGCGTAGAGAGCTGATTGGAGCGGTGGGCAAACCTTGCCCGGGCTGGCGGTGTCCCGCGGGGACGCTCCCAAGGACAGTGCGTGCGCACCAGGGCCGCCGGCGCGGCTTGTTAGCAATTCGCTACCCAGGGAAGGGGCCCTTGGCTGTCACAGGGTAGCACGGTACCTCCCCAGCCCCCGCCGGCCCCTCTGGTGCCGCGTCGACTTTCGGTGAGAGCCCCCGGAGCTCTGGCAGGCGAAATGGACAAGCCGGGCCCAGGAAGCGAGTGCCTGCGTTTCCCCCGCTCACACGCGATTGACCAAGTGACGTGGCCAAGGCAGGCAGAGCCAGGAACCGACGGCAGATCACTCACGTCATGGGGTGAATCCTGAGCTCTGGGCCCCCGGCCCCTGGGACCTCCCCACCCAAGGGAGCCTGCCCCCCAAGCCAGGACAGAGGGGAGCCCCTGGTGTCCTACCCCCACGGAGCCACGGTGCCACCACTCACACGCCACTGAACACAACAAGGAGATGGATGCTCTTAGGGCCACACGCAGCGCCTTCCTCTCCCGTGGCCGCTGGTCCACCCCGAGGAGAAGAGCCTACTACTGCTGCCGGCAGCTGATGGAGTCACTCACATGCGGTCTGCCGGGCAGCGCTGCCCCTTCGAATGCTGCTGCCGACCCTCGTGCTGACTGCTCTAAAGGGGGGGTCAGGGAGCCCCCCGAATCCCAGCGGATGGAGCACAGAGCTCTCCCCTGGGGCTGAGGCAGTCACTCCGGCAGCAGGTATCAGTAGTAGGCTGTTATATCCCATTGGGCGACAGGGCCCTCGCCTTGCTGCTACCTACAGCTGCCAAGGGGCTCTGTTCCTGGGGGCTGCCCCGGTCTGGCGGCGGATGGTGCCCGTCTTCCCTGCCTCGTGGCGGCCATCAGGGGTGAGGCAGGAGGGGATCTCTGGGCGGGGGAGAAGCCAAGCCAGCTTCCCTGGCCAGGACGGCTCCCAGCAGCTCCTGGCAAACTCCCAACAGCCGCGACAGCCTCGTGCCTCTGCCAGGCGAGTCCGGAGCCCTCTGGCCTCGGAGCGGAGCCACGAGCTGCTCAGGCCTGTGTGCTCCGGGGCCCCAGGCCCGGGGAGGGCGGCGTTTCCGGCAGGGAGCTGTGGAGGCCTGCGGCGGTCGGGGGGCCGGTGTGTTTCCAGGCGGGGCGTGGTGCTGCCGTGCGGCGGGGCCCAGGCCGGGACGGTGATGGAGAGTGGCCCGGGCTGGGGGAGGCCGGGGGGTTCCGACCCCTCACCCGGGGGCAGCTGGGAAGGGGGTGCAGGGTTCTCCTACGTGGCTGTTGCATTCGCCCCGGGGCAGGGCTGGCGGGACTCTGGCTGGACTCATCACACGCTGGCCCAGGAGCAGCACCCGAAGGGCTGAGCTTTCCCGGGGCTGGAGGATGCATGTGGCAATTCTCGTCCGCCTCTCCGGCGCAGCCTAGAGACGTGCCACGCCCAGGGCACTGCTGGAGGGAAGTGCGCAGCGTTGGAGAAGCAGGCCACTATTTCTCAGAGGGCTCTGTGTCGGGGCAGAGAGATTGGCACTGCTCTGTGTGCTGCCCTGGCCCTTCCGCCCTCCCCGAGCAGCCATGGGGCACGGCCCCATCCCCATCCCCACCCCCCACCCAGCATCACATTCCCAGGTGCCTCTTCCTCTCACTCCTGGGGGGGCTCCCCTGACAGGAGCCAAGCGCTCTCTGTTTGCAACCCCCTGCCCTGAGAATGCATTCCCGGCTGCAGGCCCATGGTCAGAGCCCGTGTGCATCATGTATGTCTGTGTGCGTGTCTGAGTGGACATGCGTGTGTGTGCATGTGCCTGGACATGCATGTTTGTACATGTACCTTGGCATGCATGTGTGTGTGTGTGCACCTGTGCATGCAAGTTTGTGTGTGTGCCTGGGCATGTGTGTGTGTCCATGCATGCATGTGTGTGCATGCATGTGTGTGTGTGCTCTTGCATGCATGTGTGCATGTTGGTGCATACGTGTGTGTGTGTGTCCATGCATGCATATGTGTGCCTGTGCATGCATGTGTGTGCGTGCCTGTGCGTGCATGTTTGTGTGTGTGCCTGGGCATGTATGTGTGCGTGTCCATGCATGCATGTGTGTGCACCTTTGTTTGGAGCCAATTACTTTCCCGTGCCATGGGGTACAAAAGTAGCCAGTGGTGGGGGAGGGGGTGCAGCATTCACCAAATGTGAGCCACCGACACTCTGAAGGCAGCTTGGTCCCTGCTGCCCAGCCACGTGCTGTAGCGACCTGCTGCATCTGCCAAGTCCCTGCTGCCTAAAAGTAGCGAGGGGGGGGCCTCGGCACGGAGCGCCAGGGCTGGGGAGCTGCTTTCTGAGATCTGTTCCCCGAATGGGCCCACCCGAGGGCAGCGCCAGCCCTGCATGCGGGGCAGCCTCTCCCCGGGCCTCCTGGGAGACCAAGGCTTTCGAATCAGGACCCTGTGGGACAAGGGGGCTCACTGGCTGCTCAGTGTCATTGTTACCGCAGGAAATGGCCCTGCACTGATTGGTAGAGATCGGCTTAACGAGGTGGACGGGAGTCCTGTGCTGGATCCACGCCTGAAATGAACAGGAGCCTGCACATCCGAGTGTGCTAGTGACCAGGGTTTCCTGAGGGGAGAGCTGCCGAGCTGCGGGCAGTGAAAAACGCCAGCCCTAGCCCTGCGGATCTCAGATCTCAGAGCAACTCGAAAAGCCAGGGATCCTTTCCACCGAGAACGTCCCCAATGGCCGATCGGGCAGCGAGAATTCCCGAGACCCAGACCCCGGGCCCAGCCAGTTTCCAACTAGCGCAGCGTTTCTTACCCTTTTTAAGCTCGCGGCACACCGAACAATGATTGTTTTATGCGGAACACCCAGGGTTTTTTGTTGAGCAAAAAAAAAAAAAGCAGAGGGAAATGCAGTCACGGCCCCTTTAATTGCCACGTCTCCCCACCAAGCTTCCGTCAGCTGCTGGGAAAAGAAAAAACTCGCACACACACACACACACAAAAAGAGAGGCGGTTGCGGTACATGTCTGACTGGCTTGCGGAACACCAGTGTGCCGCGGAACACATTGTAAGAAATAACTGGGCGGGTGGGGAGGGACACGGGGCGTGGGTTGGGGGGGCATAGTAAAAGCACAGGCCAGGTCACTTCACCCCTGCCTCTGCCCCCCGCCCCTGCTGTCTGACACAGCCCTCTGTCGCTCGGGGCAGGCCCCACTGGGCCCCGCGGCTTGGTCTTAAGACAAGTCAGAGGTCTTCATGTCGCCAGGGCCTGATGAAATGCTTCCTAGCACACTCAAGGAGCGGTTAGAGGAGGTAGCTGAGCCTTTAGCTATTGTCTTTGAAAAGTCATGGAAGTCGGCAATTCCAGAAGACTGGAAAAGGGCAAATCTAGTGCCCGTCTATCAAAAGGGGAATAAGCCCAGGAAACTCCAGACCAGTCAGTTTAACTTCTGTGCCAGAGAAGATAATGCAGCAAATAATTAAGGAATTCATCAGCAGACAAGGTGCTAGGTAACAGTCAGCATGGATTTGTACAGAACAAATCATGTCAAACCAACCCGATAGCTTTCTTTGATAGGACAACAAGCCGTGTGGATACGGGGAAAGTGGTAGATGTGATGTACCTGGACTTTAGTAAGGCTTTTGATACTATCTCACATTATCTTCTCCTAAACAAACTCCTAAACAACCTACATGGGGCTACTATAAGGTGGGTGCATAACTGGCTGGATAACTGTTCTCAGATAGTCGTTTGTGACGGCGCGTTGGGGTTTTCCCGTCTCCTGCACCCCCGAAATGGCACAAACAGACTCCACCAGCCAGTAGAACAGAGGAAGTTTATTGCTTCTCCAGGATACAGCACAGCACAGATGTCATCTGGTCACAGGAACTGGGGCTAAGAGGCCTCAGTGCCCCCTCTTGAGATGGGGGGTGGCTGGGCCCTACAATCCCAGCCCCCTCCCTAGCTCCTTCCCCCCTGCTTCCCAGACAGAAACTAAAGACCGTCCCTTCCAGCCCTGCCCCCCAGGGGCGGCATTCCACCTTCCTTTGTTCCTCTCCCTGGGGTGTAACTGGTAGAACAGGCACCTCCCTGTCCCATCAGCTACTCGGCTGGGCCGTGGTACAGGCAGCAGCCAGTGGGGGTCACCCACAGCCCAAGCCCAGCAACCAGCAAGGTACCCCCACTACGGCATATAGTTGTTAATGGTTCCCAGCCATGCTGGAAGGGCAGAACAAGTGGGGCTCCACAGGGCTCTGTTTTGAGGCCGGTTCTGTTCAATATCTTCATCAGTGATTTAGATGTTGGCATAAAGTACGCTTATGAAGTCTGCAGAGGATCCCGGGCTGGGCGGGGCTGCGAGGGCTTTGGAGGACGGGTCAGAATTCCAAATGGTCTGGACACGCTGGAGCAATGGGCTGAGGTCAATAGGACGAAGTTCAATAAGGACAAATGCAAAGTGCCCCACGTAGGAAGGACCAATCCGTGTCACACCCAGAACGGGCAGCGACTGGCCAGGAAGGGCCCTGCAGAACGGGATCGAGGGGGCAGAGTGGGCCACAAGGTAAATAGGCGTCAACAGTGCGACGTTGCAACAAAAGTGACCGTCGTTTTGGGACGGATTAGCAGGAGCGTTGTGATTCTTCCGCTCTGCTCTGCGCTGCTTGGAGTGGGGCTCGGCCGGCTGCTGTTTGCGCCAGTCCCTGGGATTCCCCGGCTCTGTGTCTGGGGGGAGCCGGCGTTCCCCCGGCTTGGTAGGACACAAGGAGCCCCGAAGAGACAGAGAAGCAGGCTGCTTGCTACGGTAGAGAAGCGCCATTCGCCTCCCCTTACTCCCCGCTGGTTTGCCCCCTGCCTCCAGAGCCCAACCTAGCAGCACAGCCGGGAGAGCCCCCCCCAGTGCAAAGGGGTAGCGTGTCCGGGCAGTGATGTGGAAATGACAGCGCACAGCCCTGCGCACAAACCAGGTCAGGCTGATCTCCTGAGGCTGCGTCCGTCCCCTTGCCCTCGTCGGGGGCCGGCGTGACGCAGGCCTGACGGCCTCTCCCTGACGGCCTCTCCCTGACGGCCTCTCCCTGACGGCCTCTCCCTGACGCACGGACCCACGAGGCTCAGCATCTGGGCAGCCTCCCAAGATCCCCTGAACTCACAGGCCGGCCCCAGCTCCCCCCAAGCTGGCACCCGCTGGGAAAAGTAACAGCTCCCGCTTGGTGCTGCAGCGCCGCCCACAGGCTCCCACTGGCACAGGGCGCAGGCAGAGGTAACAGGGCGCGGATCTCGGGGCAAGATCGTTTGTTCAGCCTTGCCCGGCCCGGTTTGCTGGTCACGCCCGGCTCCCCCGGCCTCGCCCCTTCGTTGCCATTTTTGGAACTCGCTGAAAACTGGAAAAATGGTTCCCTCCCCTCCCCCCCCCCATCTGACAGACAGGCAGACAGATCAGCATGGGAATTTGCAACACTCCTGCTACACGAGCCAGGTGTGGGCACGGGGCAGGCAGGTCCAGCCCCTCTCCGGCTCTCTGCGCCGAGGGCGGTTTGGCTCGGCCCGTGGTGACCGGGGGCCAAACTCAGACGTTTCTGGCTCAGGACAGACCCCTTTTTAAAAACGTCAAAAGCGACTCCTGACGGCGTTTTAGGCGCTCGGCCCAGTCCAAGCCGTTGGCGCCCGCCGGCTGCCTAAGGGCGCACGGTGTCACGAGTTTGGAGGGCGTGTTTCCGGCTGTGGCACGGGTGAGGGCTGATGAGCTGGGGAATGCTTTCCCGTAACTCCCCCGGCCGGAGGCTGCCGGAGACTCTTGCGTTGTGGATTTCGTTAAGTCTTGCTCCACCCCCGGCGTCCAGCGCAGTGAAGCCGCGTTGCCAACCCAGCAGACGTGCTGAGCTCGGCGCAGGCCGGTCGCCCTTGAGGCCAGAGGGCCTACTCACGTGAGCGGCGTGACTCACGCTCCCTTCAGCGCGTCCCCTCCCTCTGCCCCTCTTCTCAGGCAAGGGCCCCATCCAGCTCTCGCACCTGGGCCGAGCCAGCGGCGAGGAGTTCCACGGTGCCTGCGGGGCTAGTGGGTTGATCTGGGCACAAGCTTTTGTGGGTAAAAACATGCAGCTGACCAAGTGGGTTTGACACCCCCTCCCCCGCAAGGCTGATGCCCAAATAAATGTCCGTCTCGAAGGCAGGGCAGCGAACCTTTTCCGGGCTGGGGGCCGCTGACCCACAGGAAAATCAGTCGGGGCCACGCGCAAGTGAGAAGCAAATAAACCCCTTGCTGACGCGGCCCCCGCCTGAGAGGAGACGCTCCCCCAGGGCGTGGGGGGGGGCTGGTAGATGTGTGTGCTCATGGCAGGGCCTGGCGGGCCAACATGGGCTCCCCAATGCTGGGGGGAGTGCTGCGTCTCGGGGGGGAGCTGGGCCAGAGGGGGCCGCATCCATCTCCCAGGCCTTACGTGCCCCACGCCGGCTCTAAGATGCCACAGGAGCCTCGTAGCGTGTGTGGCTACAGACTCACCCAGCCGCCCCTCTGAGATCTCGGACGGAGGCAGGGCCAGCTTTGAGCCAAACCGGAGTGACTCCGGCTTGGGGCAGTTCCTGTGTAATCCGGGCAGGCCTAAAATCCAGTTACACAAAGTCCCCTTTGCGCCTAGTGGGTCTGCACGCGCAGGCGGGGAAAGAGTCCACCCCACCCCACCCCCCATCACCTCTGTCTCCGGACACCTCCCGGATGCCACGGGCTTTGCCTCCTCACCCTGCCCGGCTGCCAGCTCTCGCCGGCTCCACGTGGCACCCGGGGGGCTCTGCTGGCCACGGACACACTGGGCGTTAATTGCAGAGCCAAGCCTGCAGCCCAGAGATGCCCTTGTCTCCAGGGGCGCTGCCCGCGGGGAGTTGGGAGAGGGGCGGCTGCCAGGCTGGATGCAAACCGCCCAGGTCTGGACAGACGGACGCCGGCTGCGGGAATTGCTCTAAGCCAGTGGGGCATTTATTGCATCGCACAGAGGGAGCAGACAGCCCTAGGGCTGGCCAGGGCACCACCCCCTGCCCCCAGCCCCACAGTAACCCTGCCGCTGCTCGAGAATCCAGTCACATGCCAGGTCTAGCCGGGACCCCCTGTTGGCAGGGGCGGGCGACTCCTCGCCTAGCCCCTCGGTGCCATGTCTGTCACGGGGAGGCACTGATACCCCAGCCCCAGAACTGCGCAGTGCCCACCTGCGGTGACAGGAGAGCGATGCTGCACCCGCGGGGGCAGGGGCATGGCCCATCCTCTGCAGGGTCCCTGGGCACTGGCATCGCTGCACGAAGCCAGGCCCCCAGCGCGGGCAGCTGCGCCGGCCAGCAGCCTCTGATGCCATGCGGCAGCGCGGCGCTAGGGGGCCTGAGGGCAGCAGCCAGGCAGGGCAGAGGGGCATCGAGGCAAGGCCGAGAGAGCAGATGCTCAGCCAGCTGGGAGAGGCAAGGGAGGCAAATTGGCGGGGGGGGGGGGGGAGGGCGCCAGAGCCAGCAGCCCCCTCCCCTGATGGGCCGTGGAGGGAAGCCAGCAGTGCAGCTGCCTGAGTTCTCGGAGAGGGAGAGCACTGGGAATCACTGCAGAGAAAAGGGTGCGTGCTGGGGGAGGGGCAGGAGGGCACTGCAGTCAGGACAGACACTGCAGCACTGCACCGACAGACACTGCAGGAACTGCAGAGACAGGCACTGCACCGACAGACACTGCAGGAACTGCAGAGACAGGACTGCACTGACAGACACTGCACCGACAGACACTGCAACACTGCAGAAACAGACACTGCACCGACAGACACTGCAACACTGCAGAAACAGACACTGCACTGACAGACACTGCAACACTGCAGAAACAGACACTGCACTGACAGACACTGCAACACTGCAGAGACAGGCACTGCACTGACAGACACTGCACCGACAGACACTGCAACACTGCAGAAACAGACACTGCACCGACAGACACTGCAACACTGCAGAAACAGACACTGCACTGACAGACACTGCAGGAACTGCAGAGACAGGACTGCACTGACAGACACTGCACCGACAGACACTGCAACACTGCAGAAACAGACACTGCACTGACAGACACTGCAACACTGCAGAAACAGACACTGCACTGACAGACACTGCAACACTGCAGAAACAGACACTGCACCGACAGACACTGCAACACTGCAGAAACAGACACTGCACTGACAGACACTGCAACACTGCAGAAACAGACACTGCAGTGACAGGAACTGCAGAGACAGGCACTGCAGAAACAGACACTACACTGACAGACACTGCAACACTGCACCGACAGACACTGCAGGAACTGCAGAGACAGACACTGCAGAAACAGACACTGCAGTGACAGGCACTGCAGAAACAGACACTGTAGTGACAGAAACAGACACTGCAGCAACAGACACTGCAGAGACAGGCACTGCAGAGACAGACACTGCAGAGACAGGCACTGTAGCGACAGACACTGCAGCGTTGCAGAAACAGACACTGCAGCAACAGACACTGCAGAAACAGACACTGCAGAGACAGGCACTGCAGAGACAGACACTGCAGAGACAGACACTGCAGAGACAGGCACTGTAGCGACAGACACTGCAGCGTTGCAGAAACAGACACTGCAGCAACAGACACTGCAGAAACAGGCACTGCAGAAACAGACACTGTAGAGACAGGCACTGCAGAAATAGACACTGTAGCGACAGACACTGCAGAGACAGACACTGCAGCGTTGCAGAAACAGACACTGTAGCGACAAACACTGCAGCACTGCAGCATCCCCGGCAGGAAGTGAGCGGGGGCAGTGGGTTCAGTCACTGCAGAGGGGAGGCCAGGCCAGCAGTTCACTGGGGACCCCAGCTCCACTCCACTCGCTGCAGACGTCCAGGGCTGCACCCGGCTCCTGGGACCCCCTCTCCAGGGGTCTGCAAAGCAAGTGACGTCAGCACCCGGTGCAGCCGAGCCTCCATCGACAGCCCGTGATTCTCTGCAGGGGCGGGTGAGAGGGCAGGCAGGCAGGAGCAATGACACTCGGCACTTGGTGCCGGGGAGCCGAGCCAGCCTCTTCCTGCCCCGCCAGCACCCAGCGCGCCACAGGCAGCGTGCCTCTCTTCGGGGCAGAGCTCCGGTTCCACACCCTGCGGGACTCACTCCGAGTGCAAGGGCTGGAGCAGCCCGGCACGGCTCCAGCTCCGGCTCCGGCTCCGGCTCCGGCTCCCTCCGGCGGCTGCTCGCCCCTGCAGGGTAAGAGATCTCGGCGGCAGGCGTTCACCTTGGGCAGAGCTTGGCTGGAGTCTGCTCGTAGATGGGTTTCCCCTCCTCTCTCGCCCCACAGAATGGGCCCTCGACAGCCCCCGTTTCCATTCCACCCCATTCACTGGTTTCAAAGTGCCACGTGCTCCTTGCAGGGCGGGAGGAGGCTTCCCGTGATCCCCGCCCCCAGGCCCCGATTGGGGCAGCAGCACGGCCTCGGCTGGCCAGACCCACCTGCTTGGCCCTTTTGCTCACCCCTGCTCCAGGGTGTGGGTTGCTTGGCAGCTGAAGAGCGGAATGGCAAACCAATCAGAACGCTGAGCTCGGCCACAAGAAAGCATCATACAGCGTAACGGTCAGGCACACCGGCAGGGACAATTTGCCTTCACCCCTCCCAGCTCCAGGTCAAACATGGTGCAGTCGGATGTGCCGTGGAATGGCCCGGCCACCCTTCTTTCTGCGGTTCGGCGCTGCTGCCAGCAGCAATGCAGCCTCGAGAGCTGGGCGCCCGGCCAGCAGCTGCTGCTCTCCGGCTCCCCGGCTCCGTGGGCAGCACGGCCCCCACAGCAGAGCAGAAAGAAGGGTGGCAACGGGTGCGAAGTCTGATGTGACACGTGATAGTGACGTTTCTTTAACAGTGACCATGTGTAACGGTGCGTCGGGGCCCCCCACCCTGCACCCCCGTCCGCGGCAAGATGTGACTCCGCTGGCCAGTAGAACAGGGAGGCTACGTCTACACTGGCATGATTTTCCGGAAATGCTTTTAACGGAAAAGTTTTCCCTTAAAAGCATTTTCGGAACAGAGCGTCTAGATTGGCACGGACGCTTTTCCACAAAAGCACTTTTTGCGGAAAAGCATCCATACCGATCTAGACGCGCTTTTCCACAAAAAAGCCCCGATCGCCATTTTCGCAATCGGGGCTTTTTTGCGGAAAACAAATCGGAGCTGTCTACACTGGCCCTTTTGCGCAAAAGTTTCGCGCAAAAGGACTTTTGCCCGAACAGGAGCAGCACAGTATTTCTACAATACAAGAACATTGACAATCTTACAGGAGCTCGTCAGTGCTTTTGTGGAAATTCAAGCGACCAGTGTAGACAACTGGCAAGTTTTTCCAGAAAAGTGGCTGATTTTCTGGAAAAACTGACCAGTCTAGACATAGCTGGAGGGTTTATTGCTTCTCAGAGATACAGCCCAGCCCAGGTTCAATGTGGCCATAGGAGGAAGGGCCAGGCAGCCTCAGACCCCTTGGGGCGGGTCCACAGGCCCCTGAACTCCCAGTACTCAACTTAGTCTGTTCTCTTCATGTTTGCTCAGCCAAGCATCTTTCTCCCCCACCCCTCCCTTCCCTTCTCCTATTTATTTCGAGTTGTCTTATCCCCTAGTCATAACTCCGGCCATCTGAGAAGTGGGCTGTACCCATGAACGCTCATGATCCCACCGACATGGTTTGTGAGTCTAGAAAGTGCTACCAGACCATTTGCTGGCTGTTTTTTTCTGTAAGGGTGTGTCTAGACTACATGCCTCTGTCAACGGAGGCATGTAGATTAGACAGATCGGCAGAGGGAAATTTAATCGCAGCTTCATTTAAATTTAAATGGCTGCCCCGTTCTGCCGATCAGCTGTTTGTCGGCAGATCGGGGCAGTCTGGACGCTCCGTGTCGACAAAGAAGCCTTTCCTGATCAGCACAGGTAAGCCTCGTGAAACCAGGTTTACCTGTGCCGATCAAGAAAGGCTTCTTTGTCGGGGCATCGCGTCCAGACTGCCCCGATCTGCCGACAAACAGCTGATCGGCAGAGCGGGGCAGCCATTTAAATTTAAATGAAGCCGCGATTATTTTAATCGCGGCTTCATTTCCCTCTGCCGATCTGTCTAATCTACATGCCTCCGTCGACGGAGCCATGTAGTTTAGATGTACCCTAACAGACTCACTTGGCTACTCCCTGAAGCTCCAAAATAACCCCAGCAGCTGGTCCCTGAGCCCCTCTGGCAGCTCTGCCTCCTCCATCGACCTGCTCCCTGACCAAAGGGGAATATTTTGTCACCTGGTCCCCAG